>NC_092868.1:52081719-52146804 GCF_032062135.1 Pyxicephalus adspersus
TAAAAAAATATAAAAATATTTATAAACATTAATATTAATACATTTATAAATATTTATATTTAATATATATAAAACCTATTAAAAACACAAACATTGAAAATTAAAAAAAAAACAAAAAAACCCAAAAACAATACAAGATGTAAACAGGTCGTTAAATGAGCCATATTGCCTAGCGAATGTGCAGACTTGATACCATCCCCCTAAACCTTTTCATTTCCTGTGTTTCATAATAAAGAGAGACGGCAGGATGGCGAGGGGTTAAAGCCACTGCAGTGCCTGACAAGTACAAGGTGAAGTGGGTGGTCACAGTATGAAAGGCATCTTTAACCCCTCTTGGCTGAGATTCCAGTCTGTTGTTCTCTCTGCATATCCTCACTTCATCACTTGTCGATAGGAATCAAAATGAGCCCTCTGCGGAAGGGCAGCCTTTCATTCCTAAAGAACAACCACTTAAAGCTCTCTCTCACTTGCACCTATGAAATGGACAGTCTGACAAACAAAAAAAAAAATACACTTTTTCTTTAATTTCTTTGTTTTTACAAAAAAGTCAAAGTTTTATTTTTGTAATAAATTATGGCAAGGTCTAAAAATAACAAAAAAAAAAAAAAAAAGTTTTAAAACTGGAACAGAAAAAAAAAGAAAAATTTAAAAATGTTTTAGTTCTAAAGTTTTTTTAAATAGATCTATGGTTCTCCAAAGCAAATTACGGGCTCTCTATCTCTAATCTACTCTAATATATTCTTTCTAAATTTTTAATTAACATCTGGCTATAAATGTGATGAGCCGGGAGCTGAGCATGTTCACTTTTCAGCATGAATATTTCCTAGATTTAGTGAGTAATATGAAAGTTTTTTTACTTTTTATGTCTTATCATGGGTAAGGGTTGGCAAATATTTCAAAATGGGAATTTTGATTGCATAGGATAAGTAAATGATCAAACTTCTGGTAAATCAACCTAATTGTTTCTATTATACCCCTAATGCTTATTTATAGTAAATACAAATAATATAAATATATAACGGATAAGATTCTGGAATATTGTCTGCTAAAAGTTCAGTGTTGCAATGTATTAAATTATTTCAAATTCCACCATTCTCCCGCAAGGATTTAAAGTTTCTTTGACACCTTGATCATGCAGAAAAATGAAGTTGTATTTGTATTATATTTATTTTGAGGTCTGCTCCTTGGGTAAGCTTGAAAGTGCCAACAAGAATGCCGAGAACTTGTAGGAGCCGTTTCAAGATCTCTTTGGAAACAGTTATCAATCATCATTGTGTTATTTGTTCTCTTGGGTTCAATTAATTGTATTGAAAACCACGGTCTCAAATATCACAAGTATGTAGATGACAGCCAGCTGTACATAATGGCCACCTAGAGGAGCATTGCCAACCAGCTGTCATAGAGACTTTGGCCATGGAGTCATCCAGAGAACCGGTGACAGATGACTCGGGACAAAATCTGATAGTCCTCTAGATTAACATTGATACTAATGGAGCATGATTGATACAGTTGATAAGACAAGGCTAGTCGCAGACGTGGGATGGCGGTCTTAGAAATTTCTCCATGATTACATAGATATTTTTTGGCCAGTCACAAGAACACCTTTAGATCATATGCAGGACAATGGTTAACTAGAGATGGTCATTTTATTTTGATAAAGATGGCGGTGTCATAGACATCTTTGGGTATGTACAGGTTTATAGTCAACCGGTGATGGTCATTTCATTTTGAAATAGACAGCATTTGCAAAGGAATCTTTTTATTATATCTCAGGTCAATGCATCGCCATCTTTGGATTATATGCAGATCAATGATTAATCAGATATGGTAATTTTATTTTGGTAAAGATAATGGTGGTATGGATGTCTTTGGATTACTTGCAGGTCAATGATTAACCAGGAGTTTTCATTTTATTTTAATAAAGATGGCGGCTGCATGGACATCTTTGGATATTATGCAGGTCAATGGTTAACCATGGCTTTTTTATTTTAATAAAGATAGTGGTGGCATGGGCATCTTCTGATTATATCTCAGGTCAATGGTTAACCAGTCATTTTTTTTATAAATATGGCAGCTGTATGGATATCTTTGAATCATTTGCAGGTCATAGGATAAAAATAGATAAACATGATGGAATAAAGAACCTGGCAAGCTAACATTAACTTTTTAAAGGTCCCAGAATGTAATCTTACCTAAACTTTGTTAGATACAATGAAGATGGATTAGAACTTTTATTGGCTATTTGGGAACTATTCCATTAGTCCTGTCCAGTTGTCAATGAGAACACCAAAATGGCAGGTCAGAGCAAATCTACAATAGGGACATACACTTGTCCCACCTTCCGTCTCTATTTCAAGAACATCACAAGGTAAGGATGGAAGACAAAATAGACCTGATTTATTAAAGCTTTCCAAGACTGGAGAAGATAGACTGGGAGAACCAGAGAAATCATTTGCCATTAGTCGTAGTTCAGGTTTGCTGGATCACTCACATTTTCCCATGATAGTCGATCTTCTCCAATCTTGTACAGCTTTAATAAATCAAATCCAATCTCTCTGGTATGATCCCTAACCCAAAAAGCAGTAAAACCCGAATCGAAAGTCAATATATAGAGTTCCCAACCTCCAAACTGGATAAGGTCATTCATGGCCGACCATAAATATTTGTGTATTCTGGGATCTAGCAACCCAACTACAAATGGCCAACTTTAGCCAATGTATGGCCACTTAACAAAAATGGAAGCATCTATTTTGCAACATAAGCAAAACTTAACCTAAACTTCATCGATGATAGAAAAATGTCACCAACACAACAAATATTATGAGATTTTCATTTTTCAGCAACCCAATATTACATTTACATAAATCTCTACATTCAACAACCTAAAAAACCTTTTTAAATATTAGCACTTCATATTTGGGTTTTCAGCAGAATATCTATGCCTTCTCTGAGCAATTTTGCAAATGGGGAACATACCGATATGTTACATTATTTCCAGAGCCCTTCATTTCAATATCCCTCTGACAGACAGCAGTGTGTTTCCTATAGAAGGTGGTTTACTGCACACGCTGGTCATAAATCTGGTTTTACTCAACTTGATGAATTGCTCAAATAGAAATTCAGTATGGCGTTAGATCATAGTTAGATCAATATTGTAGAAGGTTAGGAAAGTAAATATTGAATTATATTTTTTTCTTAGAAAAAGCAACATTTATATTCTCAGGGGGCAACAAGGGTGAAATTGGTAACATATTTTTCATATAACAAGATCTTTGCGACTGACGTTGTTTTGCAAGATTAAAGGATTAGATATTAACAGGGTGCGATGCAAGTACAGAAAAAATGTCTTATTTATGAGCGAATATACACCTTTTTTATTTATACAGAATGATTTTGCAGGACTGAGGAACACCTAATTAGGAAAAAAAAAATTGCATCACTTTTGAGTTAAAGTGAACCTGTCTTTGGTTTTAGTCTCTAGAACTCACCTGACATGACGGATATGGGCATTGAGGTGGATATATGAATATATGTATAGTTATTTATATGGTTATACCTTGTACAGTGCCTATGCAACAAACAATGGTCAAGAAGCTCCCCTTATCTCCTATTCTTCTGTATTGGTCCACATCTCTATGCAGAAGAAGGCCTGGCAAGATCTCTACTTCCTACCCACCCAGGCCAGGTGCCTTGAGCCAGATATTTCATACCATGGTACATCATACCATAGCCGTATCATCACATTAATAAGATGACCCAATGGGCCTGATTTATTAAAGCTCTCCAAGGCTGGAGAGGATACAATTTCACCAGTTAAGCTGGGTGATCCAAAAAACCTGGAATGTATCAGGTCTATGATTTAAAATATTTGTTAGCAAATAGCAAATGACTTTGAAGAAATCTATTCCAGGTTTGTTGGATTTCCCAGCTTCACTGATGAAAGTGTATTCGCTCTAGCCTTGGAGAGCGTTAATAAATCAAGCTCATTGTAAGCACATGGGTGTCCCAGGCATAAGGGTGGAACATGGCACAATTTTTTGTCAATATGACAATAGCCAATTGTCCAGAAGAGTATGGTAAACTGATACCTTATTCTACCAGCTGGTTGATTCTAGGTGTGCCGACCCAGAGTGGGTGAATGCCAACCTGAACAGAGACATTGGATGATCCAGCCAAGCTGAACAGAGACATCAGATGGTCCAGCCAGATTGCACTGGCAGACAGGGTGTTGGTCTACAACAACCTTTAATAATACACAGAAATGTATTACCGAGAGTCAGCAGGATGTGTGGGTGGCAGTGAGATCTGGGCCTGGCAGGGGTAGGTCATTTAAAAGTCAAATTCAGAAATTATAAACACATTCCTCTAACAGCAACCTCATGGAGAATTGTACCTCCTGTGTATTGCCTTTAGTGGACCAAATGGTATGGATTGTGCTGCGTAATGGAAGTGCAGCACTTCTCCGACCCCTAGCATGGGTGGTTCAAAAGAAAAACCCTGTGTGTCCAAGTACAGAAGAGCATGTGACAGCATTATGCCAACCAACCTTCTTTTTTTTACATGGAGATACATAGCATGGGTAAGTAAAGACTCCAAGAACCCATAGCTAACATTACTTTCCTTTGGTCCTGATGGCTAAATGGGACAGAAGGTTAGGAAGGTATTCATGTGGAGGTTGCATGAAAATGAAACTGTTTCTGCACTCCATGGGCAAAGCACATGTCTTCTCAAGCCAATAATGAATTATCTGATATTGTCTATGTTAGAAGTCAACTTTACATGTGTCAAAACATATAAAATACTCATCAAAATAAATATACACAATAATAGACCAATTGATTGCCTCTAGATGAGTTTTAAGATAGGCTAAAACTTGACCCCTGCTTTGGAACCCTCCATAGAGTGACATAGAGTTCCCTGCTGTGTTGGCTTAAGCCAAAAACACATACGTCTGGGTTACATGACCGTCCTATGTAAGAGATGAAGAAGAATGGGTGAGGGGTGGCTTCATTCCTTGCTGATGGTCCCATTGCTGTCTTATCTTGCGAGGAAGAAAAACAAATGAACAGAGTCCTTTTATCCCTCTTATTGCTTTGTAAACAACAAACAATGATCCAAGAAAAGACTGATGGAAGTTGTCCCATCAACATCAAATCCTGATATGGACAATTCTCTCGTGCTTCAAAATTATTCCACATTTTACCAACAAAAGCCAAGATATATGGAACGATCCCTTCTGGAAGAACCGAGAACTTTAATTCTTCTTGATATATTTTCCAATGCGATAAACCAACGACGCGGTAAACATAAATACTGTATTAGGAAGCAGAAACTTTGTGTCAAAATGTTCTTCCATTAAATAAAAGGATTTGTATGAAATAAAATGGACTCAAATTGAAGCACAAAGCCATTAGTCTGAGACCCTGGAAAGACTGCCATTGGTTTAAATTACACTTCCATATTTTGGAGGCAATGACTATTTTTGTACCTCCAGCTGAATTTTCAACGTGAGGCGCATTACTTTAAATTATACAAGAACAATACATCAGCTTACAGGAATTCCGCAGCACTTTTGCTTGTTTTACAGTGAAATACAAATGAGGGTTACTACAGCGCGCTTGCATGAATACATTTCATGGCTTTTTATGCTTTAATAATTTAACATAGTTTTTACTCAGAGTCCACACAAAGTTCTGCGCTGGAAGCTGCTGATAGTAAGGTGAAGACAAAGAGTTGTAACACTAAAATTGTAGAAAAAAAAATCTTTACCACAAGACTAGGGGTATTGATTTATGGTTGGTGTATGTGAGCTACCATCATAATCACTTAAGTATTTCTATATAAATAGAAAAGGGATTCTGTCTGCAGGAACTACATGTCTGCCAACATCTATAGGGAACATAAACAATAGGAGGGGGGCCAGACAGAGAACGAACATGGAAGAATGTGAATTCTGCAATGACCAAAAGCTTTATGTTTTAATCATCAAATATTTAAGGGTAGGTCAAATAATTCTATTGGAAATGGAACCTTTTAATATGATTTTGATGTATTGGCTTTGACTTTTTTATGTCATACTAGAATTGTGATAACCTAGTTTATTGGTATCTATTATTCTTGGAATTCAAATGTTTAAGGTCATTGGGAACCCACCAGGGGAAGTCCTACATTTGCAATGCCAGGGTTCAGGTGGTGCTCCTGTTTGTTAGGGTAAAAAAAATTATAATCAATCAGTGAACTGCTTAATAGTCCCCTGGGAAACTGAACAATCTATTCCAACCAGACTCTAGACATTTCCTTACATGTGTATGGGAGGGTCTGACTATGCTTTAGCATGAACTGCCATTCCATTTCCCTTTACTGTGCATCAGTCACGTTCATGTGAATAGAAAGCCAGTAATGAGATTTGTTGAAATGGATCTAATGTGTATTCGTTTTCACTTTGTAATATAAAATAGATAAAACTCATAACAATATACCCCCATATAAAAAAAGAAACCTCGACAAGCTGCCTCAACTGGATCACAAGTGATTGGAAAGAAATAGATCAATTAAGATGCCAAGATTATTTCATGCGGACAGAGTGTTCTGAGCACAACATAATAAATAACACATTCCGGGGTCCAGGTCTCCCTTCATCAGGGCTAATCAGGAGGGAAAGTGATCACAAATGGGAAATGTTCAGGGATAGTTTGCATGACGCAAAATGGTACAAACAAGCTTCTGCCAATGATTTAAGCAACAATATTCTGATAAAGGAGAGCCCCCGAGGACCTGAATCACATTGGATTGGATTGTTTTATTGCATAAACTCGGTTGAAAATGCAATAAATAACTTTGGATTTCCTATGATTGGTTTAACACTTTATTCCTCTCTTTCTATAATGCACTCATACTGAATTCCATCAGGTTTTCTGTAGGAACCTACAGGGTTAAGGTATTCTTCTTCTGCATAACAAACAGGTGAGCAATTGGTTTTCCCAGATTACCAACCAATGGGGATGGTGTAGACTGGTCCAATACAGATTTTAGCAATGACCAAAAGATAACAGATCTTAGTAAATATTTTATCTGTTGAGAAAGCTCAAGGTATTTTTACAGAATTAGGGGAATGCCTGAGATAAGCTGTCCAAGGTGATTTCTCCTTTGAAGGTGAAGGTGAATATGAAGATGTACATATACTAATAAAGATAGCAAGCCCAGAACTAATTCAATAGAATATACAATTTAATTCTTCTGAATTTAAAAGCATTTTCCTATTGTAATATGTTTCAGCCAATCAGATTTCTTTGTTAGATTCCAAGCAGCGTCTATTCTTTTTACACGTTCCCATTTACAAACAAGTGAAATGGAATGATATTGGTCATTATAATCCCCCATCCCAACATCATTAGAATAGGGACTGAATTTCTCTCCAACCAGAGAAAATTCAGTGACTTCATATCCACGCCAAAAAAGGTCCAATACACACAAAAAATAATTGACAGCTTAAGTCAGCTTGTCACAAACCCATAGTAAAGCTCAGTAAGTAAACCTACATAAACCTAAATCAAATTAGGCATATGATGGATGAGTTGTATAAATTGACATTGGAAATCCAAATGTCAGAAGGTCAAATGAAGATGTAGCAGCCGAAGGTATATGTAGATTTTGAGAAATAAAATTCAAGCCTGGCCCCATCTTTCTCCCTGTTGGTCCTTTATTATAACTGGAGCCTTTGCTTTATAGATACTCATGGTAGAGTAGAGACAAGCTAAAGTTGTTAAGGGAATTGAGATTTGAGTTTACCTTCAGCTGCCAATGTTTCCTGATCTGCCTATGCATGGTTTGAAACAGATTTAATCACTCATCATTGCCTTATATCTGTCTGCACAGCCTCCCTGCACAACCAATTGCACTTTCTGTAAGACAACAAAAAGACAAACAACAAAAAAAACCTGGGAACTCTTCATAATAGATGGAGGGAGGATCCAAGTATTCAGGAGCAGAGACCCTTGAGAGTTATCAGTAGGATGATTTAGGCCACCTGCTCCAAAAAGCTGCAATACCTCTTTGGATAGCCTTGTTTCAATGGTGGATCTACAAGAATTTTCACATGGCAAAGTCAATGTCAAGTAAGCTTGATGAAATTGAAACTGCATTTTCTTCAATTATCCAATTATGTTCAAGCAAAAGCCCTGATTTATTTCTTTATTTATGTTTATTGTTCTATTACAAAGCATTTAGTATACACCATGTAAATGGATCTTGTACTGAAATGGAAGGTCCAGTTACTCTCAACGAGCCCCCTTCTCCTTGCTAAATCATCTTCTCTTAGCAGGAAATAAAAGTAACTGAATAGAATAAAGATAGGGATATTTTTACTTTATTCAGGGCTTCCATCCATGGTGCCTAGGAGAAGTGGAAGTAGAATTCTTCCAGGAAGATTCCAGTGGAACACAGAGCAGATGGAATCTTCTGAGAAGATGCTCTTCCAATGGACAGGAGTGTCTTCTTGCAAAATTTTTAAGTGGTAGAAACAGTAGGAAGGGGAAGTTCCTAGATATGTAGAATATGGGGATACATTAGGTATTGCTTTATGAAGCATGGGATCCCAGCGAGTGTAGAAAGACTTTTAGGCTTTGACAACATCCCACTGGGCTTTAACCATATTCTTTAAACTAATTGAGTATTTAACATATAACAAAGAAGAGCGAAATGGATGGTTCAGTAAACTGCATTTTACCAGTTCTTCAATGTTGTGGTTGGACCATTTGGTACCTATAGGGGAATAACATTGACATCCTAGGACAGGAGACATGGTGGGACTACAACCCCCAAAGTTATTTCTATAACATAATAGGGTGAACTAGGCAAAGCTGATAACACTGTCTGAGGCTTTGAATGAAACCTAAGCAATGGAGCGTATGAATTGGATTTCTGGCAGAATCGACAGGTATTTGTTTAAACTTCATTAACAGATTCAACAAAATGCTTTCACTTGTACGTTTAATAGACTGAAAGGGAGCAAATAAGAGGAGTTTATTGTTAAGGTTTGCATAAATGTTAGCTTGGCTGAAAAAGCATATTGCAATATAATTCCGAATAAGGAACTAGGTATTAACAAGTCATTCTATATTTTACTATGTTATAAATGTCACTTATAACACAGAAAACAATTTATAAGCACATGTGGAGCAAGGAGAAGGAAAAGTCAGAGCCTGTATGAATGGTGCAATGAATGAATGCATTGGATCTTACTAGCCTTGAAAAGCCCAATGAAACTGATCGCCGTTGATACACTAAACGAAAGGCACCTGGAAGACTTGTGTATTATTGAGCTGTCTCCCGCATTCTGTTTGAAGTGGGACCAAGAAAAGGCAGGGCATGAAAATATATCCAAGGAGAAGGACCCCATGGGAAACTCAAGAAGAAACAAGGGCCAAGAGAAGCCGGTTTTCGAGAACGATTTCAAAAGCAATATGCTTGGGCTTGGCTGTGATACATCTGTAAAACCGAAGAGAAAATAATCTCTCCATTACAAACCTATCCCAGCCCGGCTCTGCATGGTATGTTCCACCGGTTCATACATTTGTAAACTTTCTCCCCAGGTAATTTGTTTTGCTTCTGCTAAAACCTGTAAGCAAGATCAAGGCTGCCTGATTGCATTGCTTAGTAAAACAGAAAGTCAATTACCATTGAAAAAAAAAGTGCATATGGTAACAGTTATGATGTTGGTGTTAAAGCCACTTCAACTCATATATATGGTCAAGCCAAATGCACCTGCAGCACAACATAAGGCAAGCAAAAGAGGACAAAAACAAAAATATGGCAGATATGTTTTGTGTGGCCTAATGATGTGTGAAACACGAACATGCTCAAAGCAACATGTGTTGACCGCCCAAGTAATACATATCAATAAATGGAATTAAATTCATAGACTGAATGTGCATGAGTGTATGTAGATCAAAAAAATAAAGCCCGGGCTCCTAGTGGCTTGTTTGTTTCAACTCCACACTATGTATTGCACAAATGATCGTGCCGCACAAAGAGATGGCCAATGGAGAAAATACATCTCCTGCACATTACGTCATCAGTGGCCATCCAATGACCAAAGAGATTGCTATCTCCTTTGAGTTTCACTATGGAACTGGTGGCAAAGGTGGCGCCTTTCTCCATTGGGGTGATAACAGGTCCTTGACCTGTCATTGGTGCCAGGCGGCTTTACACAGGTAAGTCCTAGCCGTCATTGGGAACAACAGGAAGACCCTGTATATAATTACTATATTAACAGCTCATAATACATTAGTAGGGTATACAGTGGGAAGAATTCCTCTTTCATTGCTTGCCATTGGAAAGAATGTCATCCTTACAGATAGCCAAAAAGATTATTGGTGTCACTTAAATTGACCTGAGAGGCACAAATTGCTCATTGCTCAATTGTGAGCAACCTCTGGAAGAACCCTTCTTGGGAAACAATATTTTAAAGCGTTAATTACACCTCACAGTCCTTTGATTTGGCGTCTAGCTCATTTAGCCAGCTTTATTTTAGTTTGTGATCCTGCCAGTAACATAATGACTATACCAGGGTGACAGCAATCCTTGTAGATGGAGTAGTGAAGTGTTGTCCACCTAGACTGCCCTCCTGAGGGGGAAAACCAATACCTCTTCTTGTACTTATCTTCATAACATGATAAATCTCCTCTCTCTTGACTTCACTTCTACAGACTCAGCAATCGCCCTCCACTTTCAGCCAATCCCTAAGACTTCTCCCTGTTTAACTTGAACGTATAATAACACGTTTGTGCATTAGGTCCAGGCTATGGAAAATCTCCAATGTGTGAGGTCTAATTAAAGTCATTTACCCAAACTCTCCTCCATCCATTGTGGGTGAATTTGATTGCATGTTTGAACATTTGGCTGTTTTTGTTTAAGCCTAACAAGTGCTTTTCCTGTTAGATGGTCTCTCTTGCTGATTTGATATCAGTAAGACAAAAATTGTGATATTCTTTCATCAATGTCAATGCGCTTCAAAAAAGGCAGCGTCAGGTATTGAAAGAATTAATATAGATGTATAGTGTATAGCCGACTTTTAGTGTTTTGTATATTAAAAATCTGTATTCGTGGTAACAGTTATCGCATCAAAAGACCCCGGGTGTGGCCATTTGGAATAATTGCCACATGTGTTCCAGTTTCAGACTCCCCACAGCTATCTGCGACAGTGTTAGAGGCTTAAAACCAAATTCCAGGAAAAATTCCTATACAGGTCAGATATATACATTGCTAGGATTCTAGCTGAATTCTTGTCTGCTTATGTTTCGAAGACATTTGGCTAGGCTTCTTCGGGGCTTCTTCAGCTTAATGAGTACTAATTGGGAGGGTCTCCCTAAAATTATCACTTAGTCATTAGAAATCACTGCACAACCAAATATGTGCAGGATTCATGGCAAATATCATGCTAAGGCTAAATGTGAAGCACAAAAAAATTTAATTTTATTTGTTATAGAAACCATTTTCAACCAGAGTTTTTCCAAAAGGATTCCTTAAACTTTGGCTGATTGATCTCCAGTTTGATGATGCCTAAATTGTTCTGCCAAACTCCACTTAGTAGGGCCACCTGCATGACTCACATAATGACATTTATAAAGGTTGCATTCTAGCCACCAATGTACGAGGAATTCTTTCCACTGGTCACCAACTTAAGAGGTTGTTTTTTCCAGATAAATTGAATTCTCAGTGAATCTGAGTCCTGAAAATTATAAAAAGATATGATATGAAATTATATGAAAGATATAAATACATGCTAGGCCTAATTTATTTAAGCTCTCCAAAACTGGAGAAGATAAACTACCATGGGAGAACCACCAAGGTTCTCCTATGATAGTCTATCTTCTCCAGCCTTAGAGAGCTTTAATGAATAAGGTTCATAATGTGCACCAAATCCCATTGCAAACTTAAGCATTACCACGTAGAAGTAGTCATAACCTTATCATTGTACCACACATAGCACAAAGGAGAGTTATGGAAGGGACCTAACAGGCCCACCCAATCTGGGCTGCCTGTAAAAAAATTGCATTTGGGGCACAGACGCATATAGCCCCTGATTCATCATTGAAATTCGCGATCGCGGGAAGCGCGATAATACGCGCGAATGCATGATCGCCAGTAAAAAGCTGTCGGATAAGCGCGGCTCCGTGCGCGAGCTTTTCCGGTTGTTGAATAGCGCGATCGCGCGCGATTCCGGATCGCTAATACGAATGCGCGACCGATAATCCGATTTTGTTTGATGAATCAGGGGCATAGTCTTTCTTCTCCAGTCTTGGAGAGCTTTAGTAAATCAGGCTCATTATGTGCATCAAATCTCTTTGCAAACCCAAGTATTTTCTTGCAGAGGTAGCCCCAACATCATCATTGTGCCCCATAGAGCAAGAACATGGGCAAGGAGCAAAGCTATGGAAGCCACCCAACAGACCCACCCAATGTAGGTTTCATGCAAAAATTCTGTCTTTGGGACACATATGCCGAAATCTTTTACTTTCTCTATACTCTTTTTAAAACCAAGAAGACAAAAGTGGTTTTAATGTCCCTGATACCTAAATGTGGAGATCCAAAACATTGGTCCATCATTCTCTACAAGTGGGGTCTTGCTTTATTCCTGCTTAACAAATCATAATAATAGCAACATTTATAAACAAAAAGAAGTATCTCTATTTTTTAAACAATTATGTGACTTTTACGGGGCACATGTCCATGTTTCAGCTTCATTGGAAAGGCCAGCCACTGAACGTCGCCCCACATTTGTCTATGATCTTGTCCAAACGGCGGCAAGCAAACTCCCCATTCAATCGTCACGATAACAGGTTATCTTCGTTGCGGACGGTCCTGCCTTGCATAATGAGAGAGAGTCCTGGCAGTTGACTGAAAGGCAGGCCTTGTCAGGAGCTATTTTCTCTTCTACACAGAGGGGATATTGTGCCCCATGATGCCTGAGTGTGGCCTAGGGTTTTGCCAAAGTCCACCTTTTTTCTTCCTGAGACAAAACAGAATACCCCTGCTGTCAGGGCTATCTAGAACTGCTGAAAGGAGATGTATAAGCCGAGCAAGGCTGCCCAGGAGATAATTGTCAAACAGAATAAAAAACACTGCCTATCTACTAGGCTGAGGTACTCAAGCACTGTCAAAACTACAACTCAATGTTCAACAGCCGCTGGCATCTGTGAGGTCTCTTTTTAGCAGTGCTTTAATTCTCTGGTGAAAGAGAGAAGGGGGGAGAGAGAGAGAGAGGAAAAAAAAAGACATTGGAGGAATTCAGAAACTGCAGCTCACACGGAGGGGGGATGAAAATGAAGCTGAATAGAAAGTTTAAAAAAAGAAAAATGTCTCCTTTTTAACATCAACGGCGTGGTAGGGATTCGGATGAGTCTGGACATTGGATGGTTTTGTTTTCAAAAAGTTCTTTAAGAAACGTCAGGGGTTTGTGATTTATATAAATGTATACACTGTATCTCAGAGGAAGATCCTACCGGGCCGTCGCATGGGTTCATCATTCATGATTGGAGAGGTCTGGGAAGCCTTTGAGAAGCTGAAACTCAACGATTTAATGAAGTGCAATGGAGAATAAAAAGAAGACATTTTGATTGTTATAGTATGATATATCATAGACAATTTTTAAAAATCTTTTTAACTATCTTTTCAATTATTTTTCTCATTTAGGTACTCTTTGTAGTTTCCCGTCTACATGATCGGAATAGGCTGCAAACTATTGATTTAGACCGCCGTCCTGTAAAATGTTGGACGATGTGTGCCAGAATGGCTGCCTGTTGATGACTTCAGAGGTGAATGCAAAAGAGTTATTAAGCAGCAACAAAATCAAATCAGAAGTAAACTCACCTCCTCTTGCTCCCTTGTTGTTGGTGGTGGAGGTGCCATCTTTACTGGTTACTTTTCCAGGTTTGGAATCTTCGGCCACCTTGACCAGATGGTAATGATAAAACTTTTGCACATGCACATGTGATTTCCCTCATTCTGGCACTGCGGTATGATGAGAATATACACTAAGCTACGCATGTGCACTTTAGGGTACACATGAGAATGCTCTTTTGATATCTAAGGTTAATTCCACATGGTTTTGGTGTATGTGTATGCATTTTTTTTATTTCCAAATTTGGGATAAAGATAGGAAAAATAAAACACATGACAGTTCATTTTTACTGTCTGCTCCCTTTGGCTATGTACAGACAACAAATTATTCACACTTGACACGGCTGGTCGGGGCCGTCTCTGGCAAAAATCTGAGGTCGCCTGATGCTGTTCAAGAAGGATCCATGAATGACTGACAGTGAACAACCGCAATACAAGTCATAGGAGAAAGGCACAGCGGGGTGCCGCTTGCCCGTTCTACCCCTCCCCTCTCTATAGAACAGAACAGCGCTGTGTGTACAGAGCTCGTTCGTTCATCTGTCACTTTTTAAAATTATAAAAAAAAAATTCTAAAAGATTGTTTCCAACTACAATAATTAAACATGTGTACGCAACCTTTGGGAGCCTTTATGTACTTTTTGTTCCAAAGACCCAACAGAAAGTAAAAGGAGATCTCTACATTTGCACCTTTTGGCTTAACATAATATTATATTATTTATTATTATTCTTATTATTTTATTTTTATTTATTCATGTTTAACCAATTATCCCTCAACTAAATTCAATTGCCCCAGAAGTTTTTTTGCACTTGACTTTACTACCACAGACTGTTCACTTCTTTATCAAGTATTTGTAGCCTCGGTATAAGTGGATAGTACATTTCTAATATTGCCAAGTGGCGGATCTCATCTTATCTAAAATATATACATTTTCCAGGAAGGACGAGAGACTGGCCCCTGACACTTTGGAGTGTTTGTCGCTGACTGATGTCCCTGGTTTATTTACACTAAGTAGCCAATTTCCCTTTTAGAGGCTGTTCACTTCTGACACAAGAAAACTTGATTGAGATCAACCTGAGAAATGAAAATAAGTGAGCTCATGATTCCATTCTGATTTATAGGAAGGCTCTGCTTGGCTTTGTTTTGGGGGAAAGCTTTATGAATGATAAGTTAATTTTTCTGGCATGCAGGAGCGCCAATAACTTTCACTCCTCACCAGCAATTGGCAAACGGCCAACCATACCGTACTCAAATGATGTCAGGTTATCAATTTATTTATTTTGTCTGGGAAATCTCTGCTTAAGAATGATTTACTGATTTCGGTTTTAGCATTTGCGAATGTCCTGAAGTACAGACAACGGGGAATGTTTTAAAGGGGCCAAAATATACATATTACAATATGCTTTGGATGTGTCTATTAGGCAGACAGGGAAGAGGCAGGCATGGGAAATGACACTTGGGTTTACTTTATTGGGTGGATATTTGTGATTTACAGATGGGCATGTAGTGAACTGGTCCCTTTAACAATGTGTCAGTGAATAACTGAATGAAGGTCATTTGGTGTGCAGAACCTAATGGGAATTCAATATTTATCAACTAGCAGAAGGTGATATGGGTTATGCCTAGGACTATCCAAACAACCAGGTAACCAACACTCCAGGTAACCAAAAAACCCAACACTCCACCAATAAACAAGAGTTCTCCTGTTCTCCAATGGTTCAGAGGTGTGCGGATGGAGTGCCCACGGTTGCAAGAGTTGTGATCTGTCCATGCCATGTAAAAGGCATTGTTCCTACTGATGACTACATTAACGTACTGTGAGGATATAGTGAATATAAAAGGGGTTACCTGAAAAACTGAAAGTTATTTTCAGGGTCCCCCATGTAACAAGGTTGAGAAACACTTCTCCAACCTAATTACTACTGGTGGAGACAAACCAGTGTCTGGTTCATTCCTCAGTAATGCCAATTCCATGTAGTAGTTCATATGAGATCACATGGGCCATTCCATTCCGAAATTTCTACATTCCAGCCTAGAAGGCAATTGGGGAATTCAGGGAGATGACAGTACAATCTCAGTGAATGTTCTGATTACAATGATATCACAACCCAAAACAGCCAGTTTGTAACAACTTGAACTCAGTGAAGGATCGACTGGTGGTCTGGGCTTCCCAAGGGAAATAAAAATTGGAGGGATCAGAAAATCTTTTTCAATTTGGATTTCAGGTGAAAGGTGTCTTTTTCGGGTCTTCTTCTTTATAGATTAAACACAAAGCAACCCTTCAAGTTAGCGACCCGGTTGGCTGGTTTAAGAGCATCCAGTCGCACAACCAACACTCCTAAAAAGTTTATGGATTGACTAATTTGCCAAAAATTGGAAACTATCTATGGAAAATGGCATAGTAGATGCATACCTGCTAATAGTATTCTAATGCACATATTACTGTGCTGAACTGGTGCTCGAGCTACAGGAATTGCTGTTTAAACTCTACTGTTCTGTAGGTTAAGAAAGCCTGTCGGTAAAACAATAAAGACATTTAACCGGGAATTGGTTTTGCCACGCCGGTGAGCTCCTTTGTGCCGTGTGAACAGGACACATTTTCTTATATTTATTTCTATCTAAACCTGACTTTTCAAAGAGCTTTCAGCAGGTTTGAGTTCATCTAGCATTATATGGATTCACTCAGTGTTGTGTAGCCCCAGCAAGAGAATGGATTCCATGGCACGTTAAAAGACAGATGAATGCATATTGTGCCATAACGTTTTACAGCTTAGATTAAGGAATAAGCTCTGACAAGAACTTTAGGAAACTCACACGGCTTCAATCAGAGTTCTCGGGCTGATTTTTATTACATCTTTATAGCAGAGGGGCATTTGATGACGTGTTTCATCTTTTTCAGCCATTTGGGTCGCAGGTGTGGATTTTTAGCTTTCAATGACTGCCACTTCAGTAAGTCTCTTTACTGGTACCGTGACGGCATTATTGACTTTAACCTTTTGTTTGCTGAAAAGGCGTGCAACATGTTCCACATGTCATGAGACATTCATTTATGCTTACACAGCATATTTGGTGAATAGGACCAGGGATGTTGGGTGTGAAAGCGGCAGATAAGCCACCATGGGTTTTAAGAGGTTAAAGAATTTCTAGGGTTATACCACAATGGCAAACTCACCAAACAAGACATCAGTGGCAACACCTTTTTTATTATTATTATTATTATTATTATTATTAATAACCTGTATTTATATAGCACTTACATAATACACAGCACTTTACAAAGTCCATAGTCATATCATTACCTGTCCAAAGTAGACACACACTGTTCAAAGGGCTCACAATCTAATTTGTCTACTATAGTTAGATGTCTATAACATAGTCTAAGAACAGTTTTAAGGGAAAGAAAATAACCCCAGTTGTGAGTGGGTTTGGAATGTGGGAGGAAACTGTAGTGCCTAGAGGATATGCATGCAAACACAAGGAGAACATACAAACTTCATGCAGATTTAATCCTGGCCAAGATTCGAACCTTTGACCTAGCGCTGCAAAACCATGAGCCAACTGTGCTGCCCCTTATTGTTGAGAACCAAGTTTCAATATTGAAGTGTATTTAAAGATACATCTTTATTTTTTTTAATTTTGGTTAGAATATGGAAAATGTAAGCTTTAGAATCCATTGACTACCACCTCAGAACTAATATTAGCAAATTTGCACATCAGATAAATTCTTAGTTTCCTGTCTAAACGTTCCTTATTTTGTACCCCAAATGCAAATCTAATAATCCTTTTCACAAAAGATAACAACATCACCCAACAGTGACATTTCTCTTTTGATCTTAATTGTCCTAATTCCTTACTTTCAACAAGGTGAATTGTCTTGCCATCATGGCCATCACCAACCCTAACCAAGACTGTCTTTTAAATTCTCTACCATAAAAATATTTCTTATAAACAAAAGTAGGACCCAACTGTAGCCACAGCATTTAGAAAAAATCTAGGAACTTAAAGAGTGATTGTGTTTTAAGGTGGATTTTTATTATCAAGGTAGAAGAAGGATTCTCTCAATACCCAGGTGTAAAGTCTAGTATGAATATATGGTAAATATGAAAAAAAGAAGCACCATTCTCCAAAAAGAGTGTAATTTTTTTGGAGCTGTATTTTGCCCAAACCGATGACAACCTGTGGTCATCTTCCATTCTATCTGAATCGGTTATTTGTGGTCATTAATGCATAAAATGATGGTGTTCTCTGCATCATTCCCTGTTAACCTAGGGTGGCCTAATAGAGTGTTCCCAAAGGGGTAAATCCTTGATGTCCTGGGCTTACAGAAAATGTTGTGGATGATGTAAGAAGAAAGAAGGGAAGATAATGCAGAGTATAGGGCAAAGCTACGTACAAACAAAGAGAAGAAACAAAAGAAGACAAACATGACCAATCTGACATGTGTACAGTAATCCGAAATTGTCCATCAAATGACCATAGTCTGACATATCGATTTCCCAGGAACGACCAATTAGGACTGACCATTGTCTATTTCTTTGCAGAATCCAGTGTTCTCCCCAGCTACTTTTCAGCAACCACCCGGCTGTTTTTGGGTGGATTCTGAAAAGTTGGGTCACAATACAAAGGCTGTCACCCCCAATGTCTTCACGCTCTGTTTAAAAAGATTTCTAGGTGGAACACAAGGATAGCATATTTATTTGCTGCTTACTTGCCCCCCCCCCCCCCCAGACAATAGTTATTTGTTTATCTGATGTCTACAGAGCTTAAAAGTATAATTTCATAAATAAAGGAAAAACAGCAATTTAATATTATTTTAAAGTATCCATTTTAAATCGCTCTTCTACATCAAATTTAAGCTCTAATTGCTAAATGATTGGGTGGCAATTGGGATGCTCTTGGGTGCCACCCATAGCCCCCCAAAATACACAAAAGAGGTAAATTAGTAACCCTGGGCAATGCAAATAATCAGTTCTTTCTATGCTCTATTGGATATTTCCATGCTAGGATTAAGAACACAAGCAAGCACGTTCTACTTCAAGCTCCTGTACCGACATGTGCAAGTGTTCAACAAATCCCAAAAATGTTTTATGGAAATCCATAATTCCTGATGAAATCTCCCGGTTTAATCAATACAATTAATTTCATCCTGCATGAACAAAGCAGTTTGCGTCCTTAGTCACGGTCATTTTATTACACCTCAAGCACACGATTTTATTAAAACCAAACGGTCAGGTCTAAGCTATAATTTATTCAATGGGCCAACTCCCCACTTTTTGACAAAACAAAAAAAAAATCTTAACAGGAGTCTTTGATCAAATCCAATACTAGTGCAAGAGGGTGGAAATGTGAACGTGTGAATTAATGGCTTTGTAACTGGTGGAAAGAAAAGAAAAAAAATTCCAGGAAGCCGGCAATTTAGGTAAAGCGCAGATATGTGAGGAGTGTTATCGAAAAAGGGCGCTGGGCCCGACCATAAAATTTCTTAACAAGGTTCTGCCATTCGGCTGGAGGTGAGACTCCCATAGTATCTAATATGAAACAAGTAGTAGGGCCCTGACAGAAAGGCTACATTATTTCCAGCAAAAGCCACAGAGGCTGGAAGCAAAGGGGTCGTCTCAGAAGCGTTCAATTGTTTTTAAATTCTGTTTTTACAAGGAGCGTGAGATTTATAGGCTCTTGAGGGGAAGAAAATGATGTAACTTGAGTAAATCAACAGACCATTTATCCCTGGCCCTGTTTCCTCTCTGTCACCGAGCTCTGGAGCTGGCCTCTGAGCACTCGGCTCAGAAAAAAAAAACAGACATCTTGCAGGGATATTTTAAAGGAATAGCCCTTTCCCCCCTTCTGTTGCCTAATATAGCAATCTTGTGAAGCTGCCATTTGCAGCCCGTATTAAAAAAAAATGCACAATGCAGCTATTATGGATATCCATTTGTCCTAATCTACAATGTTGTTACAGCCTTTAAAAAAAAAGGGCTAATTATGATGATGTTCACGTTTGGAAGGGCTCCAGTACCAATGTCCTTATTTCTGCTTTCAAAAAAAAATTGTGGCATTGCAGACTTTGGTATCATGCCATGGCGTTTGAAATAGGGAATGATTGAATACTAAGCAAATAAGTACCTCTCAGGATAATACTATAGCTGTCAGTAACGTATATTACCATATGTTTGAATAAATCAACTATAAAGTTTTTTTTTCTCTCCCCCTGTATGTTTTATTTAACAATTTCTTGGATATTACAGAAAGGCTTGGATTTTTTTTAATAACGTGTTGTAAATGTCAAATAAATTGCAGTAAAACAAATCAGTAATCATATTTCCGTCATGCTTAAAGCAGCAGCTCCATCTGTTCTCTCTTAAACTATTTTTTTGTTGAATGCGTTACGAGATCCTATATGGGCTCGGTGATTAATATTTACTGGCGGAGAGACCTAACTTACTCCGGGCTGCGGCAGGAAAAAAAATGGATGCTCCTGGGACTTTAACTTACAAGACGATAATGCCTTGTGTTTTCATATGAAAACTGTGTAATTAAAGAATGATTACCTGGGTGAAATCAGTAATTTGCTTGTTGGTGAAACGAAAACAAACTAAAATGAAAAGCAAATTAAAAATAAAATTAAAAAATAAGGAATTGTTGGTACAAAGTAATTATTTTTATAATAAATCTTTATTTTTCTTCTTTTTCTTCTACTTTGTTCTTCCTCCTTTTTCTTCTCTTTATTTTCTTCCTTCTTTTTTTTCTTCTTTCCTTCTTCCTTTTCTTCTTCATTTTCTTCTTCATTTTCTTCTCCTTCTTCTTTTTCTTCTTCTTCTTCTCCTTTTTTTCTTCTTCTTTTTCTTCTTAGTAATTAATTATCATAAGGTACCAAACCAATAGTAAAAGTATCAAATTAAAAAACAGTAAAATATTAAAAATGAAACACAAAAGAAAATGTTGTAACATTTTATTGATATTAATAAAAGAACATTTGGAAATTGCTTAACTTCTAGAAAGTTAAATGATATTTTGATTAACCCTAATATATTACCATAGAAATAAGAAACTCAACACTACCATGAAAAAATTAAATATGAATAAAATGAAACAAAAAAAACATATGGAATCTCTTTTAAAAACAATTGAAGTTTAATTTTTCGCATTATCAACCATTTTTATGTTAACAATACATATTGTAGTGTTCTCGAAGAACGTAATATTTTGTTTGTTCTGTATTTGTGTTCACAGGCATATTTTTTTTAACCACAAAAGGGGGTATAATTTTCTTCAATCAGCTCAGGCTCATGATTGCAATTACCCAAAACCTTTCTGATGCTCGGCATGATACACAAGGGACAGGTTTGGAGGCCCACAGTGGGTGGCAACTTTTCATCTGTTTCTTAAACTGTCCTTTATTGTAAGGTTTCAAATTTGTGCTAGAAGCAAAGACTATGTTTGCTAATTAGTTACCAGAAATTGCCAGATGCCACTAACTATAATGTATCTGGGATGAGATTGGATCTTTACAGCAAGTGAAGTTTACTAAACAGCAAAAATTACAATTTTCAAAGAGAAATAGTGATACTAAATGAAGACTTTTCTCTAGCACCAATGTTGTCTTGTAAATAAAATTGCAGATATTAGGAAGACATTGATACAATTTAATGTAAAAATTGGATCAGTATGTTGCAATATGTTGCAAACAGCTAGGTCCTTTATTGCAGGAGATTGCAATCAAATAACCTTACCTGCCTGATCCCAATTTTTTAAATACTCACCTGTCCCCGATGCGTTGGTGGGCGCCTTCATCTTCTTCCCTATTCTATTACTTGTTTCGATCTTCAACCATCCCAAGTGGCCATGATATAAGTCTAGTGTAGGTGCATGGAACTTCAACTAACATGAAACGTCTTGGTGAAAAGGGTGACGACTGTTTCCAAAGTTCCATTATATCCTTGTCATATGCCCCCCTTGTGGTGACTACTAGCAACCATGATGCCACAATGGCTACAGAATGTAACTTTACCTAAACCCTCTTGGATATTCTTTGTGGCTTCATTGAAAAATATTCTATTACATCCTGTCCAATATTCAATGACAACATTAACACTAAGACAGCAAGTGATGGAAAATCTGCAATGGGGACACAGACTTCAAAAAAATGATTTTCCTTCTACCTTTCATCCACATTACAATAATTTCATAAGGTCAGGAAGGGAGACATGATGGGCCTGTCTTATAAAGTTCCCCAAGTTCCCCTGGAAAAGATAGAGAATCACTGGAGAACATGGGTGATCCATCAAATCCAGAATGGATCTTGTCCTGGATTGAAAACATTTATCGATTATTAAAAAAATTTAAGAAATCCAATCTAGGTTTGCTGAATCACCAAGGTTCTCCGATGATAGTCTATCTTCTTCAATCTTGAAGAACTTTATTAAATTAGGCCAAAAGCGCACTTATACCCTTGAAGGCTATAGAACACGCCTTCTCAGTCTTTTTTCCCTAAAGGAACCCTGCTAAAATCAACTTATTGGTCATGGAGAGCTTTAGAATGGCCAATTATTTATAATAATTATTTCTCAGGACAACTTTTGGATACAAAGCTATTTCCTTGCATGAAGCAATGCTTATAACAAAGATGGAATATCTTTTAGTAGTATCTCATAGTAGATTCAACTGGTAGTCACATTCAACTGGACTTATTATTGTAACGTGAAGACATTTTACAGTTTTCTCAACTGCTACATCAGTTCTACCAATGTAGGAAAACACACAACACAAACACCCTAATCCACATTCCATGTGTACTTCCTACAGTAGTAAAACGGATAAGACAACTTAGCATTCTGTGAAAACGTCTTCAACAATGCAAGAACAAGTCCCTCTGAATTGGCCAACTACTTCTAAACATTCAATGACCTGGATAAATGAGAACCATCACAGATATTTCCTAAAATGTGCAATGGGTAATACAAAAACATTAATTAAATTTGGTAAAATTCCGTGAAATATAACTATTCTCAGGATTTTGTGGTGAAAACTACTTGTGTGCTTTTTCAGAACATGTCCCTTCCTTTGTTGGTGTTCACAAAGCGTGTAAGTGTCCCTCAGCTCTTATCTAACATATTAGCGTGTTTGGTTTGTTTCTGACTTCTCTTATTGAGCCAAACAGAAATCTTTCTCCCTTTATTAGTTGTAATCATCAGAGATTCAGAACTCAAAGGAGTTCACCTTCTGTTTGTTCAGCGTGAAGATAAAATATCAAAACTATAGAAGGTTAACAGTCAGTCCCCAGAACTTCTTGGTCAAATCAGGTTCATTTCTAAGTCAAAGAAAGTTAAGGAAAAAATAAGTAGTGCCAAAAATAACTGCAGGCCCTGCCAAATTAATCTAAACGTAATAGTGTAGATGACAGAATCGGCCACCGCGAGGATTTGTGACCTGTTTTTGACTCCAGTCTGGTTTGTCGTGACTTCAGTCTTTCGACAGTCAAATGTTTAAGGGTATTTTGTGGTTATTTTACCTGTTGCTCAAACAAAATACATGGGCACATTGTTGGATCAGAGGTAGGGTAGATGGCATGAGATAGATATAATGCAAAACAATCTCAAACCATATCCAAGAATCAAAGACAGAGGACATTTGGTGGGGAGTTTTGTGGACTTTGTACATAGATTTCCAATGATATTCCCTCATATCTACATGTGGCCATTTGGCCCAAGAAACTTTAAATGCAATATAATTTCACTTTAAGAGTTGTTCAAGCAAAATACAAGGGTAGATTGTTGGATATAGAGTTATGATAGCTGGTATGGAACAGAAAATATTGCAGTGTTCCAAACCGTGTCCAAGAATCAAAGACAGAGGACATTTGGTGGCCATGGCTCTGTGGGGACCTAGTATGTAGCTATCCAAGAATATTTCCTCATACCTGAATGTGACCAGTTGACTAATGAAAAAAAAATGCAATATAATTTCACTTTAAAAGTTGCTAAAGCTAAATACAAGGGCACATGTTGAATTAGAGGTAGAGTAGCTTGAGTTGGACAGAAAATAGTGCAAAATCCCAAACATGTCCAAGGATCAAAGACAGACGACATTTGGTGGCCATGGCTGTTTAGGAACTTTTGGAGACCTTGTTTGTAGATATCAGAGGATAGTCCCTCATAACTTCATGTGGACAGTTGGCACAAGAAGCTTTAAATGCAATATAATTTCCCTTTAAGAGTCAACAAGTGATGTATCCTATAACCTTGGTATAATGTCCAAAGATCATCTGACCATTTCCATCACTTTCAATAAAGACTTACTTTAGCTAATAATTTTTAGTCAAGCATAGCGACTCCTGTGTTCTGAAAAAGGTATTAAATTCATTATAAATAACAAGATGCATTAGAGCAAAACAATAATTCATTATATATTAGAGAACTTAGTCTCCCACAGATTTCAAACTTTTTTATGTACACTAAATATCTAAAGTTCTCAAAGTGTGATGCCATTCCTTTAAACGCCGACACAAAAACTCTGACACATGATCTGTCACAAGAGGAGCAAATGACTACCCCTGTGGCATTTCTGCTTTGTTTATAGGTTAATCTCTCCTGCTAAATCCTGCAGGAATGGAAAGCTGCAGTATGGCTCAAAACCCTCTATTTTAATCAGAGGCGAAATTCCTCCAACACAGAGACAAGTGACAGATGATTCCACGCTAAAGAGCAATAGAAGACGGTCTTTATCTGCGTGGTCAGGGCTCAGATACACTAAAAACTAAATTCCAGGCCCTGTCCAGCTCAAAGCAAGGTCTTGTTCTCTCATCTGATGGATAAAAGGAATTTGGAAGTTTGATACTGTCCCAAGAGAGGTTATAGAAACCCACCAAGGCTCTCTACAACAAACTCTATGTCACTCGCCGTTCTGACCCATCTGTGAAACGGCCTCTTACTTTTAATTTGTCCGAATCAACTGAAAAGTTCAAATAAAGAACAACTCTGGTCTAAATAAAGCTACAATTATTAAATGTAAATATCATTTGCTACGCATTTTTTCCCTTTTTTATTTATATTTAATTTAATTACTTTTTTTGCTTTGTCCTTTGGTTCTCAGTGGAGTTTTATTGACCTATTTATTTATTTTTGGTGTTCTGTACACACACCGAGCCCCTTGGGTACAAAGCAAAAGGCAACTGAGTCACTTTTAGTTGAATTTAAACTGTCAATCATACATACTGAAGAACAATGCTGCCTCAGCTCAGTTTCTCCGTGCCTATAAGGGTCAATTCAAGTAAAACTGATATTTCTGATATTGGTTAATGCTGGGAAGTTAAGGTATGCACACATGTCAGATTAATGTTGTTGGTCTTTTGTGATTCTTTACATCAAAACTAGAATGAATGTGCAATCCACAGAACTGTTCAGTCCTTTGGAGGGGGAAGGACGAGCAAAGAGCCCCTGCTGCGTCCTCCTCCATGGCGGATCACTGAACGACGTTGAGGGCTCACTATACACATGCTTGATTTTCATTGAGGACAACCATATTTATTTCATCAATTATTTGACCTGCGTACAAAGCCTTAAACTTTTTGAAAGTTCCTTCTGTTTTTGGGGGTTCTAGGGAATTCTGAGCTGAATTCTGGGGTTTGCTCCCTTGCTGTGTTCAAAAAAGGGCTCTTTCCATCCTTGATCGATTTTTTTTGTTAGGCAGAATGGTATTGGAGGGGATGGAGTACAAAACATAATGGATTCTAATAGCCATACTCCTGTACCTGGAAGTCTCAAAACCAGGTGCCCATTCCCTATAAAAGATCATTCAGACAGCTCAACTCACATGGAGCAAAGGGCATCCAATCAGAAAATGGTGATAAGCTTATTTTTCTTTTGGACAAATCAGTCTAAAAAGAAGTTGAAGTAAGAGGGTCAAAGTACTTGACCTCTTAGATGACATCCATATTTGCATAACAATATTTCTTCTGGATGCAAGTGGGGTATTAGTAACTTTTGGGTCGGTATAGGCTTGGTTTAAAAAGTTTCAACCCCCCAATTTTTTTTTTTACTTTGGGATATAGTGGAGAAGTGTTTTAAAAAATGTTAGGTTGCTGTCTATGTTCTCAATAGGGGAAATTCTCCCTCAATGGGGAACCAATGTAATTGGGAAGGTTTTTGTAACAATATTTTTGTCTTTTTTATTTTTGGTGTTGCCCCCCAGGACAGAAAGAGATTAAAAAGATTGTAAGCTCGTCGGGGCAGGGTCCTCTCCTCCTCCTGTGTCACTGTCTGTATTCCTCTATCATTTGCAACCCCTATTTAATGTACAGCGCTGCATAATATGTTGGCGCTTTTTAAATGCTATTTATTATTATTATTATTATTATTATTAATAATAATAATATTAATAATAATAAAAATGTAAAAAATTACCCAGCCAGACTAATAAATATATGTTTTTACTTTTGTTGGGGTAGCTTAAACAGGAATATATATTCTCTTGGTGTGACAGGAATGGTGCATTGTAATATTATGGGGGTGGGTCACATGTCCCCCCCCCTCAACTTTTTAATACCATATATTTTTAATGCACTTGATTGTTTGAAAAGAAAAGTAAGGAAGCAAATGTAAAAATGAGGAGGGAATTTGAAGTCAATAAAAAGAATCTCTTACTTGGTTCTCAATAGACAAAGTAAATTTGCATTTAATTCCTTACACAATAATTACAATAAAAAGGAAAAAAGAAACTTCTTCCCTATTAAATGTTAAATCTGCACTATTACACAGTTTAAAGTTGGAAAAAAACAGATCATTCATTTCTAAATGGGAGAGCCGTTGTCATATGTAATCATTTCTGACATGATTCAGAACATTGACGATAAACAAGCAATGGAGCTTTGCAATGCTGGTGTGGCTCAATGCCTAACCTGCATTTTAGCTGTCGAGTCTTCTTTAATATATCTAAAATAAATCTTTAATAACTTGGTTTCTTTCTGGCTGCAGCATAGCAAAGTTCCAGAAAATACACAGTAATCCCGGCCTAATTTAATGTTATCAATATAAATCCCTCTTCTTTCTTGGGTCCTCGCTGGTTGGTCTTTATAATGTATTGTGGTGAGCATTCAATTAAACTCGGCAATGACAGAAAGAGGCCGAGAGCAGGGGAAAGGATGAGAATAAATAGTAACAGAAGAAGAGCTCTGAGAAAGAAAACAAGAATGTGCCTAATTTGTAGCTGTGTCTCTTACATCAAAATCTGTGTTTCTTCTATGGGGAT
The DNA here is from genome assembly GCF_032062135.1 of Pyxicephalus adspersus. Lineage (NCBI taxonomy): Eukaryota > Metazoa > Chordata > Amphibia > Anura > Pyxicephalidae > Pyxicephalus > Pyxicephalus adspersus. The sequence goes on from NC_092868.1 coordinate 52,108,859, forward strand.
AAAGTGCCTTTGACCTTCACATTAAGAGGAGTGCTTCCATGTGAGCCGGTGGCCTGGGTTTGTGCACATGTAGGTCTGATTGCGCGGTAATGATGAAGACTCATTTTTTGGCTGAGGATGGAAATTGCTATTAACTAGCCATGTTGTCACTTACAGGAAATGACTGGCTGAAATATCTTCTGGTGCTCTGAGATTCATCTTGTTGTCATGTCCTACCCAGTGCTGAGTATTAAATGTTAGATGCAAAAATAAACTTTTGAGTAACATCCATTCTCTCCGCCTCACTGTCTGTATCTGTCAGTCATTTGCAACGCCCTGCCTATTATGTTGGTGCTATACTAATCCTTTTTAATAAAAATGTAATAATAATATTAACATCCATTCTTCTGCAGAGCTTTTAAGAACTACAAAAATGAAAAGTTTATGGTCAGTCCAAGATTTGGCACATCCAAAATAAAAAGAGTTGGGAAATACAAAAAGGTGATAGAATTCTTTACATGAATATATGGTTGGTCTCTCAAGGTTGGCTTCATATGAATCATATAACTGGCAGCCTGAAGCCCACTGGAATGGCCTTGGGTTGTAATTGGCGACAAGAAGCCCACGAAAAAGAGCATGGTACTCTGCCAACACTTTTATCTTCCAACTCACAACACCCATTCTCCACCCCAAACCCACAATTTTTGTAACCCTCTTCTCAAACCTAACCCATTCAACTCCTACAACCCATTCTCCACACCAAACCCATCCATCTCATATGTTCCTACATCTACATCTAATCCCCAACTACTATAACCTCTCCTATAAGCCTAACCTTCACAGTGTTCATTCCCCACCCCAAACCTACAATTTCTGTAACCCTCACCCCAAACCCAACCCATTGGACTCCTATAACCCATCTTTTACACCAAACCCATCCAATTCCCATTACCCTTCCTCCACACCTAATCCTCCAACTCCTATAACTTTTCCTAAAGGCCTTACCTCCCAATTCCTATATACCCCTTCTCCACCCAAGCCCACAAGTTCTGTAACACCCTTCTCAATCCCAACCTATTCGACTTCTATATCCCATCCTTCACACAAATCCCCCAACTCTTATAAAATATCCTGTGGGCCTAACCTCCTAACCCCTATGGGCCCGTTCTCCAATCTGAACCCACAATTTCTGTAACCCCTGCTCAATCCCAATCCATTCCACTTCTTTAACCCTTCTTCCAGACCCAATCACCCCAAATCCTCTACACTAAACCCTCTTAATCCTAAACCCCCTACTGCACACTTAGCCCCCCATTTCTATAACTCCCTTAACCTTGGACAGATGATGGGACTTGAACATTTGCTCAAGGTGATGGCTGTGGGGAGGGCGCTTGTACAGCATTCAAAAAATGGAGTGGCGTACGCACTTCTTTCCAGATTGGCAGCATTGATCCCCCCACTACTGAGTCAGGGAAGTTTTCTGCTTGTTCAAGACTTGTGCATCCAATAGTTTCCAGGTTTGTAATTAGTTTGGACTGTCATACAAAAGCTTTTATTTGCACATGATTGAATCAAGTATAGGAAATGTTATACCTGTTTGAAAGGAAATTCACATAGTGTTAAAATCCACCCAACCCTGTTATATGGCTGTACAACATAGGGAGGGTGTTAACGTAATAACGGTCATCATGAAATAATTATCATTTCCCTATGGGTGACACCCACAACAAACCTGCTCCCCCTTGTAAGCCCACCTTGTTTTACAATCAGCAATTACCTTCACAACTTTGGTAACTCATTATACATGCAGATTTCAGGTAAATTGATTGTCTGAGCTGAAAACTATTTTTTTGCTTCACTGACCTTTGTAAACCCAAATACTATTTTTTGGTATTGGCTTGGCTTAGCCCAATAGTCATTCTGTGGATCATTAACGTCGTCTTTTCGGCTGGCATCCAGCAGGACCATGAAACAGTTAATCGTATCACCATGGCTAATCTATCTTTCACACTGGTTCCAGCTTTTGTTCTCAGTGTGTCTGTTCCAAACTATTGTCAGTATGAGCTGCCCTCTTTACCTTCCTGCTAGAGGGCCAAGGAAATGCAGAAGTTCCATTGCAGTGAATGCTGACTAGTTTACCTTATCAGGAGAAAAAGTACACAAGTTTGTTTCACATTAAAAACATAAAAAGGACATGAGAAGCTACAGCATGCCGGCTGATAGGCATTTTGAGGTCACAGCATTCTCTGCCAATCACTAGTTATGCTGGGACTTGTAGTTTGGGTCCAGGTAACCTGAATCTGAACATGGTTTTTTTATGCCATTTGACCCTCATGACCCCCGAATTGCAGAACACTGTTTGCCTGAACTCTAAATAAATACAAGACACAGGTTAGTGCAGTTCTGCATTTTTTATTACATCAATAAATCTATTTTTTAGCACAAGCAATGTAACTACCTGTTCTACAATCCATTCAGAGCAGAGCTCAGACTGGGGAAACAGCAAAAGCTGCAGTGCAAGAAGCATGCTTATGGATTACAAAGTGATAGAGAGATGAGCATATCAGTCTCCTGCTTCTCCTTTCATTGCCTACTCATAGGATAAGCAAAATATAAGTCATGTAGAGTTTTTATGAATATCTGAGGCTCCATTAGATATTGATTCTTACCTGTCCTGCTGAAGAAGACTACACTATAGATCTGCATCACTTTTTAGAAGTAGGGAAAGCTAAACCCCCATTCTGAAGTATATTGCTCTTATGTTTTCCTTTTGCAGATTTTCCTTCATTTCCTATCTGGGGAAATCGCTGCCATTGGGAGTGTCAATTTCTCTAATGGGACAGAAAAAAACCCAGCAGGGGTTATAAAGCCCAAAAGAGATGGCAGATTTTTCATTGCATTTGGACCTTTTTTCAAGAATGTTTCAGGTGCAAATCTATTGTCAGGATAATGGTCCCAAACCATCATTTAGTCACCAACTAGTAGTGCCAGCCATTGTTTTATTATGTAAGGGCACAACAGGGTGCCATCCACTCATCCTCCCCCTTCCCTTCTCCATAGAACAGAATTGTCTCTACATCACTCATTCATCCCATCTTTTAACCAAAATGATTGCAAATCACCATTTCAGGTGACAATTATTGAATGTTTGCGTGGGGCTTTACACTGTGGTGGGCAAGGGGCTTTAGTCTTGCCCACTACTTTACTAAATGACCCCTATACTAAATATTGACAAAATACTGCCCAAGAGAATCAAAGGAACCCACCACCCCCTTCCTAGACACAATGCTATTCCAAAGCCTCATTGGACCCCAAAAAATCCCCAAATTACCCTTTACAAGATATTACCAAAACACAGTCCAAGGGAGTAAGGGAAACCTATAACCCTCTTGCTAGACACAATGCTGCTCCAAAGTATCAATAGATCCCCTTACTATCCAAAAGACCCCCTTACTAGAAATTCACAAGATACTGTTTCAGAAAATCAAGGGAACCGACAAACCCCCTTGATAGACACAAAGCTAATCCAAAGCTTCATTGGACCCCCAAATAACCCCAAAAATACCCCTTTACAATAAATTCACATTCATCAAGGGAACCTATCAAGGGAATGCTATTACAAAGCAACATAAGACCCAAAAACTCCCCAAAAAGCCCCCTTTACTAAATATTTACATAATATTGCCCGAGATAATCAAGGGAACCTACCAACCCCTCCCAATAAAAACTACATTCCTACATTGAGTGATATATTAGTTCCCCATTGCTTTCTACTCAAAGCTCCAAAATATTGACAGAAGCATCTATCACATTGATGGGGGTTAGGAAGAAATTGCCCCCTATCTCGTTTTAATGAACCCAGAAGAAAATCTTAGGACAAAAATGAGGTCGGTCCAAGGGACAGTTTTGAAATACAGACTTCTAGCCCCGACACAACATTTTATATACCAGACCTCACAGCGTTATGCGACCAATTTTATTTCCTCACGGGGTGGATAATAAATTGTGGCTTGGAGGGTGCTAATAGCACTCACAAATATTCTTATTAATGCTTCCTGGTTTTTTTTCGACCTGGGCCAAGTCCAGAGAGAATGTATTACAAGCTTTCCCGCTGAAAAATATGGCTTCCTCTAGGCTCCGTTCCAGTTCTAACTGGCAGCTAATGCTTTCACACATTTACAAATCCCTATCTCCTCCCAACGAGCAGAGCCGAGGAGAAGGAAGATGTTGATTAAGGACAGCAGATGTCGGAGTATTTAGTAAGAGCTGAAAAGCCAAGCTTGTATCTTTTGATGACTGCATTTAAAGCGCATGGACCAGAGAGGACACTGCAAAGTTGGATTAGACACAGCAATGTATTTACATATGCTAAGCCTGTAACCCCCAACTTTTTGAGGTGGAAAAGAAGGACATTTGTGGGCCAATAAAGACAGCTTTCACCACCCAGTCATAACTACAAACATCAGCTGTGGCAAACAATAGCAAAAATGGATACAATAGTAAAAAAACGGAAAAATATGGGCTAATCCAATATTATAATATAATATATACCGGTATATATTATTTTGATTTTTTTGTTCTTCTTGTAAAGGATGTGTGAATTAACATTCACATAAAATTGGATAACAAACGTATCTGTATTTGGAATAATATTTAGGTGCTATCTGCCATATCTTTAGTATATACCGCTTTTAATTTACTTTTTTCATTGAGAATATACTTTTTCCATTGTTTGCCAAAGATGGCCATCCAATAAAGGAAAAGTCAAAAAGTCTTATTGGGCTCTTTTTATAAAACAGGGAATCTGGCATTCCTTCAAACATTCCCTGGTGGGATTCAGTTACTGCCATTGAAACACATGGACCTGGAACATTACAACCAGGTAATGTTTGAAGGAAAGTCAGATTCCCTGATTTATAAAAAAAAAAAAAAAACAACAAAAAAAAAAAAAACAGAACATTGACTTATCCTATATTGAATGGCTTAGTGCTAGGTTTTATTCAGGCAGATGGGGTTTGCTGTGCTGCCTCTATAGCTAAGACATAGTGCTCTGGGATTTCTTTATCATTTAATAAATATTCCAAAAATATATAAACATGAATATAATGCGTAATAAAAATAAAACTGGGCCAAACCAGTTGAATTGGGTAAAGCCCTTAAAATTGCTCTAAATGCTCCATATTGGAGTAGGTACCATCTAATCATAAAGACATCATATTTGATGAGGCAATGAACACGATATCTATCACTTGGCCAATAGCAATCCTCAATAAATGGTCAATGTGTATTCATGCATGTATATCCATACAATGATGGCTCTGTATGTGGTGGAACATTCCAGAACATTCCTGCTTCTAATCCTCTGCCCCTGCCATTAAAAATGGTCTAATTTCTCATGTTCCCTTACCTAAAAGGGGAGTTTGCTCAAGGTTAAGACCTGATTTATTAAAGAGAAGTTAGACTATCATAGGTAAACCTGGATGATCCAGCAAAACTAGAAGAGATTAATTGAAAAGTTGGCAAATGTTTTCTATCCTGGACCAAATCCAGGTTTGGTGGTTTACCCAGGTCCACCAATGACAATCTTCTCCATTCTTGAAGAGCTTTAATAAATCAGGGCCATTATATACTTAGGAACAGTATTGGTAAGGTCTTGTGAGGTCCACCCATATTATCTGTGACCATGTGGAGAATTCCTTTTTGCTTTTGGGTACGGGAAATGGCTACATCTGCTAGTTGATACTTTGGTTTGCAATGGGATTGGGTGCACATAATGGGCCTAATGTATGAAAGCTCTCCAGGACTGAGAATGTTAACTATCATGGGAGAACCTGGGTGTTCCAGCAAACCTAGAATGGATTTATTGTAAATCAATGGCTAATAGTTGGCAAATGTTTTCGATCTTGGACCAGATCCCATATCCTCTTCTCAGTCTTGGAGAGCTTTAATAAATCAGGCCAACTGCATGATTCAGCATTTTGACACCATCAATAAAAACTAAACTTCTTTTTTATGGGACGTTATTACCTTTTTAAAGGTAAGTCCGAAAAAAAATGGTATTTGGTCTGGGAGCCAGTGGATCTAGCTGGGCACATTAATATTGCAGTAGGTGGTGAGGTGATAGTAATTACGGATGAGCGCAGACAGCCGCAGTAGTGTTATGTGCTGTCATCTCACTTATAGGGACATCAAACACACATAGACTCCGCAAGATCTCAAGAGTTATTTCTGGAAATGTTGAATCTCGTAACAGCAATAAAAGGAAAATATCTCGCCAGCCAAAATAAATGTCTCTTTGGAACCTGTTTTAAAAGGACTGGAATATTTGTGTAAGTTTGAAATTCCAAACCCAGTGGATGAACAAGTTAGTTGTTGATAGATACTGAAAAGGATGAGAGAATTGTATTTTAATGCTGTATAAATCTAATGATGGGTAAATACCTGTTAATTAGTGATTCTGAGGATGAGCTTGACTGTTTTCAAGCTTTTGGTCAAAAATAATGGTCATCTCTTTCAACACTTGAATAGTATGAGCCTGATTTAATAAAGCTCTTCAAGGGTGGAAACACTTTCATTAGTGAAGCTGGGTGATCCAGCAAACCTAGTATTTTCCTTTTTTTTAAAAAAAAGAAACAATAAAAAAGATAATATTAAAAAAATAACAACAAAAAACAATCATAAAAAAAGCTAAGAAAACGTAAAGTAAAAAGGACAATGCACATAAAAGGAACACAAACTCTAAAAAAATGAAACTACTCTAAATATACATCCACCTAGTAAATCAGATACCCCTAAATAAAACAAAAGTTTCAATTTTTGCTTAGCAGCACAATAAAATTAAAGTTTTCCATCTTGGTAAAACCGGTGATTTTGTGGCAAAGTTTATTTACCAAAATCAATCTTCTCATCTTTTTTTAACAAGCTCTGGTTTAGACTCTGCCAATCTAGTAATTTGATCTGTTTTATGTTATCTTAGCTGCAGATTTATCTTGCTTCCTGTTAAAATGTCTCTTAGAAGGTGTCTCTTTAATGGTTGTCCTTCTGAGAGATTAGACAGTGAATGTCTAAGCTGACAAGTCAATGAGACAGCCAAGAGGAAACCAAGACAGCCAGATTTGGGTCAGTTAGCTGGTGGAGTTTCTTCAGGTCCCAGATTGAAAATGGTGATAAAGGTTCACTTTACACCTCAATGGTCCTCCATTGGAACTAAGAAGACCCAGCTACAGATTTTATTGTTAATGCAGTAGATTCCACCAATACTCAAAACTTTCCCCTCCCAACAAACCTTATATAACTACGAGACTTTTATTCTATTGAAATGAATGGTGAACAAATATCCTAACACATTTTACAGGTTTACACTTTATGAGTCTATGGACCTAAAGGTGCCACATTCATCAATATCTGAGCAGTGCTGGATGTAAATTATGCTTTTCAAATGAATATCCACCCACAATTTTGCAAGATGTCCCTGAAGACTATCAAGTTCATATGGAACTTGTTGTAGATGAAGAAATCTTTTTGTTTTTGAATAATTTTTAATTTTTTTTTTCGACTTTGTGATCTTTTTAATAAAGAAGTTCTTCCTGGTAGATCAGTGTTTCTCAACCAGGGTTCCTACAGAGGTTGTTAGGGGTTCCTTGAGTAATGGGAAATTTGTGACTCTCGGGTCAATTTAAGTGACACCAATGATGTTTTTGGCTATCTGTAATGGTGACATTCTTCCCAATGGCCAGTAATGTAATAGGAATTCTTTCTATTGACGACCACACTGTGAGCTGTGAATATAGTAATCATAGGAGTTTGCTGAAGACTTGAAAGTTATTTTTAGGCTCCCCCCATAAAAAAAAAAACATTGAGAAAGGCTTTAAAAGCTACAAAGAATGACCAGCATTTTGTTAAAAAATAATGAAGTTAGACCACTCTAGCACCACAACTTCCAAAATAATGTAGTCCTATGGCAAAGCAATGATTTCTTATGAGCCGAACAAAAACCTTTATGGACTGAAGTTTCCTGCAATGCTTACAAACATACCCATGCATGCAAAACATCTTTGCCTTGCTTTTTGGGCTGCTCGTTGAGGTACAAAAATAGCTTTACATGTCAGCATGTCTGCAAGGAACAACGAGAGGGTTGCCTTCTCTAAAACAAGCCGTGACATCTTGTACTGTAACAGTGGAACGATTGTTGCAAGGGTAATCTGGTTTTCATTAAAGGGAAGTGATGGGTCCAATTTCTCAGCAGGACGGCTTGCTAGCATCCCCTTGCTTGCGCTATGTGTTGGCAGTTAAGTGATGTGGCAGCAAAGTTCTTACAATCCTTAACTTTACATGCATTTGCTTGGTTAACCCCTTAACCCCTTGAATTTGCAGAAGCAAAATTAATTCAAGCAGTGGGTGTACTCTTGGCCTCATATAGAAGGTGTGCGAAAATGGCTCATTTCCATCAAGAACTTACGAGTTGCAAATAAAAATGACCATATGGAGATGAGTGTTTATTTTATTCCATACAAGACATTTTTTAAACATCAAGTCAACTAATTGGCCTGGAAATCATCCATCATCCATAAATGTTAGACAGTCCTAGGATTCCAGTAAGTTCTGCCTACCCCAAAAAAAATTTACAATTCTATAATGAACACTTGCATAAAGTCCGGTTTCAGTTTCGATTTTTAAAAGTTCAACTTTTAGCACTGATAACATAAAGCCAAAAACGTGTCATTAAAATTCCTTCCAAGAGAGATATTCCAAGATTGCCTACAGCAGTCGCTGATACCAATGAACTATTATTCTGCAGTCTTGTTTCAATCAAAGTTTAGAAACTCATGGATTGAAGTAGGACCACACTTTTTGAAGGTCCCGTCCCTTGTGACATGGAATTGTGATTTCACTAGAACATAGAAATGTTTACAACATGGCCTCAGAAACAGCTTATTGTTGGGCTCTTGTTTTTGATGAAATAGGCAACTGATTCTTTCTGTCTTTGGAGGTTTAGTAGCACTTGATCCCAAAGCGTTGGTTTCCACATATTAAGAGAGTTTGGGGTTCAACAATTCAAAGTGCAATTGATTTATGGAGACTGTACTCAAACCAAAAGACTACAAGGAGACAAGACATACCAAATCCAATTCAAGAGTACCAGACTAATGGAAAAGTCCATGTAACAATTCCATTTCTTGACATAAAAAGCCACCACGCTTCAGCGGTTTCAGGGAAATCTCCTACATCGGGTACTGTAGGTAGCTCAAATTTAATACCCAAATAGGCTTTTGGGCTTTCAACTTGCAGCATGTCCTCATATTGGAGAGAAAGACCCTTCCCGCTGAAACACATCTCCTGTTACATCAGACCGATAACTCTGCAGTCAACAAGTTTATGCTTCCTGTTGACTGGAGAGCCTAAACTGTAGCCCCGACTCATAGATTGTCTTTAAAAGATGGTGGGATTGCATGGCAGAAGCAAAACTCACTTGCTTTCGGTTTTCGGGTATGCTTGTCCTTATTCTTAAACCTGAAATTGTGATTTCAAGTATCAATTGTAGCATTTTGCAGAAGGCCAATGCTCTACTTTAAGAGCAGAAGCTCCAGTGCTAATGAGAAAGATAGGTATGTTTGGAGGTCCTTATGAAGGCCATATGATGAAGAGCAAGACAAGGTCACACTCCAGTGTAGGTATTAAAAAACACTTAAATCATACCATACACAGTATCTGATGTAGTCAAGCTTAAAAAAAATAATCAAAAACCTCTTAAGACAAGAATTTTGTAATATATACCAAGTTACATGAATAGACCACCCATCTGAATAAGTGACAAGGTTATATCATTGTATCCAGGCCAATGTAAGTCTACACAATCTTCCCTTGTTTGGCAATTTCCATGTCCATTAGTCCTTTTTTTTTTAAATCTCTTGCAAGAGTTGAATTATGAACGACATCCATTTTCTTTCCTCATGTTGACATTACCTACACTGAATCTACTGTCTAAGAAAACAAAATACAGAAGGAATTCCGACCAACTTTCCCCCCTCTTTCCTCACAGTTTTGCTAGAGTCACTCAATTTTTTTTTCTTACAAATGGGATATTTTAACTCGGAGCATTAACTTCATCACTAGAAAGAGGAATTCATTCGGGAGTTATCATTTAACCGACTGATTGACGTAGCCAAGAACAGGATGGAGAAATGAAAACAGGCACAGAGACAGCCGTAGAAGAGGTCAGGGACTGGGGAATTCTAGTATTCAGGCATAGTAATTTCAACTCACTGTGGTTTATCTCTGTGAGTTGGATCATTTATCCTCTTCATGGCAAGACAAAGGGAGATCTTGGCAAACGGGCCCAGGGACAAAAGCAGACATTTTGTAACTATTGAATCAGCTAGCGTATCAGCAGATTACCCAGCAAACGTTTCTGTGTTATGAAGCGAGGGACATACCGCGACGATGGCAAGCCAAAAAAGGCAGCGAAACGCGATGCAAAGTCCTTGTTGGATCCTTTGTGTAAAGAGGTCTATTGATAAAAATCTTTGTTTCATCAATCTGCAAATTTATTTCACAACAAAGAATCACCGACCCTTCCTCAATCGCACAAGAAAGTCCTGGCCTTGCTGTAGTTTTGTGTTGTAAACTTCTCAATGGCCCAGGAATTCAACCTGGATACTTTGTGTTGGTGGCATTCATTCTTCTAAGTGAAGAAACTTGTAAAATATGTTTCCAATCAGGCAGTAAAGACTCTGACCTAATGTGAGCTCATAGCTAACCTGGACAGTTCAAACTGACAATAGTCCAAACAATCGGTGGTTCCAGATTTATTGGCAGCTGATTTTCTTGAGTTTCCTTGAGTTTTCTTCAAAATCTTGTTCCTTGAAAAAGTCAGCTTTGACCCCAACGTTTTGATCCTTCATATCAGTCAATAGGGCAGTACATGCTTAAAATTGGTGTTGTAGGCATACGAAGTTGAGGTCAAGTTTATTATTTACATGAAAAATCCCTGGCACTACCAAATATCTGGAAATGAAGCTTTCATTGAATTGAATAGCGCTAATTCACACTGATACCTTGCGCTAGGAAACCCCATAGGGAATAATTGGGAGCTTCCAGTACTGCTCATTGCCACCATGTATATACCATGTATATACAATCACTGCCATGTATATGTGCAGATGTTGGTTTTTGAACCACTACATGCCAAGTGTTCAAGTAGCTGCCAATGTGCCAGCCACCGGTAGCCAAATCCATGCGATGAGACAGGTGTGCACCTTTCCTTTTCTTTTTTTAATATGCTCTGTTAGGTAGGCCATGTTGGTGACAGGTTCACTTTTAAACAACTCCTAGCCAGCTCTTTTCATAAACATAACAGAAGTGCAACGCTCACTGATGCAATGAATTCTGGCACAGCCTTTTTATTATTTGAATGCTGGGCCCGCCAGGGGATTTACCTGTCTTCCCAGGGGCCAGTCCTACCCTTTGGGTATTAATGTCCTAGACAAAACAAGCATTTACCAGTACGTTGCAGAGAAAGACAGAAGGAATGGCATTGCAAGGGTGATTTTTTTTCTGCTGTCCAGAGTAGGGTTTTAGGTATTGGGGGTCACAGAGTAAGGAAAATGGGAAAAATGTGAACACGAATGTAATGAGATGAATTTTTCTGCCAACATAGTAAATCTATTTCTAATCCAGGTTTCATTGGTATACCGAAAACAGAATGACACAAGAAGTCACTTGTTCTCAGTAAAACGTTAAGCTTTATTTGAACTCTGGTTCAAAATGGCCTCCTAAATTGTGTCTACAGGCAACCACCACACTGCAAGCATACAAAATATAGCTGTTCCTTCAGCGCTTGACAGCGGCGTCTTGATTCATGCGGCAACCATCAATCAAGCTCCTGAATCTGGCCCAGTGAAACTGAAATATGGCACATGGAAATCCAAGCTTTGCGTCCTCGGATTGGCCCTGGCAGACATGCAGAATTCGGTCGGAGACATAAAGGACTTCATTTACACTGTCAATTAATAACATAAGGACTTAAATACTTTTAATATGTGAAATGAAATTTAAAGCGCAGAATGTAATGTATGTGTCACTTTTTAGGACCACTGATTGGAAACATATGTTTTTGAGTGAAATAACATTGGCATTGTCCTGGCAGAGAGCTGGTGAAAGCAGCTTTAACGAACTCCAGTCAATGCCAGCATTCACCACAATCCTGGATCCACCGCCGCTTCCAACATTAATGGTGAAGTTTATATGTTGGATGGATTTTACTGACTGTTTGACCGATGTGACATATCTGCATGCGGGAGGTTATAAGGAAGGCCTAACTTTTTTGACCATTTTTGGCTATTTCATGCCCTGTAATCTTGATTTTTGTATAGTTTTTTTTTATGAATGGCGGTGGAAAATACGAAGAGAAAGCAAAGAAAAAGGAAGGGAAAAGAGATAAAGAAAGTAGAAATGAAGAGAGGTACATAGACAATGAAAGCGTAGAGAGGGAAGAAGAGGGGTGTTGAGAATGGAAGGAAGAAAGGGGATGGAAGGAAAAAGAAGGAAAGAGAGGGAAATAGATGATGGCAAACTGTAAAGGAAAGGGGGAGAGGAGAGCAGGTGAGAAGAAGAAAGGAACAGGAGAGAGGTAGGAGGGGAGTTAAAGTTAAGAGGGGAAAAGTTACAGGTGTAGAAGAAAGGTGAAGAACAAAGAGATATATTGGGGAGGAGACACAAAGGAAGGCATTTGAGAGGAAGAAAGGAGGGGGTAACAAGAGAGAACATGGGAAGGAAAGTAAAGTAAGAAGAAGGGAGATGGGAGAAGGTAAGAGAGAGGTAAGAGAGGGTAGGGAAAGGAGGAAGGGAGGGAAGGAGGACAAAGAAGGGGACATGAAAGAAAGTTAAGTGTAGGAGAGGAGAAGAAGAGGATAGGGAAGGGAGGAGAAAATAAATAAACAGGGAAGAGAGAAGGCATTACAGGTGAAGGATAAGAAAGGAAAGGATAGGAAAGGTAGGTAGGAAACAGAGGACAGACGAGGGAAGGATGAGAAAGGAAAGGATAGGGAAGAGAGGCCAAGAAGGGGACAAGTGAGAAGGTGAAGGGTAAGAATGGAGAGGAAAGGAAAGGGAGCAGGGAGGAGAGGTGAACTGAAGAAGGGACACAAGAGAAGGTAACAGAATGGAAGGATGAGAAAAGAGAAGATAGGGAAGAGAGGCAGGAAGAAGAGGAGGGCCAAGGAGGGGACATGAAAAAGGTATAAGAGGTGAAGGATGAAAAAGTAGAGGAAAGTGAAGAGAAGCAGGAAGGAGAAGAGAGGGGGGCTGAGGGGGGACATGAGAGAGGGTACAAGTGAAGATGGATGAGAAAGAAGATATGGAAGGGAAGAGAAGACATTGAAGAGAAGATTACTAAAGAGTGGGGCAGGATGGAGGTGTAGAGATAAGAGCAAGTGAGGTCAGGAAAGATAAGGTAAGTGAAGGGAGTAAAGGAGGAGATAGTGAAAAGACATAGTAAGGATAGAGGAAGAGAGATTAGAATGGAGGGGAAGAAAAGGGGTAAAGAGACAAAGAAAATGAATGGCACCAAATGTAAAATAAGAGGAAAGAAAGAAGTATATAGAGAAAAGAAGAAGGGGAGAGTGGAAAAAGAGATAAGGAAGGGAGAGTAAGGGAGAAGAGTGAAGGAGATAGGGCAAAGAGGGTATGGGAGATGAGAGTGGGGAATAGAAGTTGGGGAGAGAAGGAGAAGGCACAGATAAAGAAAAGCAAAACAAAGAAGAAGAAATTATTGCATGAGTTGATTAAAAGCCCCCAATGAAACAAAAGATCCTGATCCATAGCAAAGGCTTGGCATGGCATTGGCAGCATGTGACGGGATGGTCTCTGTAGAATCTACAGAGACACCTTGCTGTCCACGCTGTGAAAGTCAAGTGGCTTGAGATAACTCCATATCAGCTAATAAAGCCGCCTCTGGAGAGGTGTCTTGTCAAATATCTATTTGAATGCTTCTCTTCAACTCCAAGTTCAGCAGTGAAATGTAACACTGAGATAATGACACTTCCCTTCAAGCTTGGCGCAATCATTGCTGCTTTTTGTGGACCAGAAAAGGACGACGTGTGAAAATGTGCAAAGCTTTTTTGTCTGTCCTGTTATGATTGGGAATTCAAAAAAAGAACTTCAAAGAGAGGATTAAATTATAAGGAGGGGGTCACCAGGGCAATTTGTGACATTACAGAATACCATTGTAACTCTTTTATTGGGAACCTGAAATTTACAGAACTCAATATAAAACTATAAAGGTCTGAGCTCTTCTCACTACTCCTCCAAAAAAGAGAAACATCTGTCCAAAGCTCCTATGATTATCCAATGTCACCTTGTTGACTCTGCTGGAATTTTATGTTTATTGTATGTTTATTTTATATAAAGTTACTTTTTACCACCACACGTTCCATGCCAATTTGCTTTGCAGTGACCTGCTGACACACATTTTTTTTTAAATTTTACTGGAGTGTGAAGGAGAAATGTTTACAGTGAAATGTGCAATATAAAGATCCTCAGGGGAAGGAAAAAAAAGTGGAGGGGCAGAAAACAAGGGAGGGTAACAAACAAAAGGGTGGAGGATTAAAGGCAGAGGATGGCAGGGGGTTGGTGGAAGGGAATAGGGAGAAATAGAGGCGAGGAGAGAGGAAGAACAGGGGATTTAGGATGGGAGAGGGGGACAATGGCAAGGAAGAGAGAGAAGGGCGAGCAGAGGACAAGAGGTAGAAGGAAAGAAGAGGTGGGGAGAAGGGAGAGGAGGAGAGGTGTACAGGAGAGAAAAGGGAAAGCAAGAAGGGCAAAATGCAAGAGGGAGAGGAGATAAGAGTAAGGAAGGGGGATTGGACAGGAAATAGAGGAGGGAGAGTAGTAGATGGGGAAGAGAGCTTAGGTGAGGAGGCGGAAAAGGATGGAAGGATAGAAGAGAGAAGGAGGACTGATTACACAGAGGTGGGGAAATGAGGCATGGGCAAGATACAGGAGGGTAGAAGAGAGGAGAGGAAATTAAAGGATGTGAAGTAAGGAACCTAAGGAAAAGAAGAGAACGTAAAAGCGAGGAGGAAAAAGAGAGGAAGAGAAATGAGAAGGTAGAGCAGAAAAGGAAGAGGAATGGAGAGGAGGGGAGATGAGAATGGGATTTAGCAGGAGGTGGGAAAAAAATAGTTTAATAATCCAATATTTGGTCAGGGGTAGCCAACTACAAAGCAATGACATTGAAGAACTGGGCTCTCTATCCCTCTAGCCAGATTCTGCATATGGAGAGGCACAGCCAATCTAAATGTTCCATCGGCCATTTTTTTAACCGCTAAAGGCAAAGTCACAGCTAGTATGCTTTGCAAACCGCTACAAGCGCAATCAGTTGGAACCCTTGCCGTACGCCTAAACATTTGCAAAGTGTTAACAGTCTGTTAAGAATATATTGACACTTTGCAAACCTGTTCTGAATAAGGCCGTATATCCTGAGACAATGACGGAGGCAGACGCCTCTCCTATTCTAAGCCTGAATAGATTTTCGAAACAGTTTGCAGCTCCGTCATGAAAGCGTATGGACAGCGAGTCGCACTGCTCCGCTCATATTAAGTGGGGTTACGGAGCCATATGTTTGTTACAGGCATCAAACATGGCTATTCCCAAGAAATTTATCACCATGATGAAAACGTTACAGGCTGCTGGCTCTCCTGCCAAAAAACCCATGCTGCGGATTTACACATTTGCCATTTCAAATAAAATCATCAGACTGACAAAAAGCACTTGTGCCGATGGAGCATACATCGTCTGTAATTTCCTTCGGCTTTTGGGTTTTCCAGGGACCGAGCCTCTAATGTTTTCTTGTGTCTTCCTATCTAGGTTGGTGGGACGCCATAGATTTATATAGGGGTTATGGGAAAGGAGGAAACCTATACAGAACATACACACACATATCAGTTTTCTCCCCAGAATTTTTTTAAAGCTGGGTGGGATAAAGCTGTAGGCGGGTGGCAGCCTCTGTATTGTAACCCAACTTTTCCACCTAAAAACAGCCGGGTGGTTACTGAAAACTGCCAGGTGGTGCACCCAGCTAAAAGAGGCCGGAGAGAACATTTTATATATATATAGGCTGTGTTATATACCTTGGATATTCCAACATCTCCTTGCCCTAAATCTCACCTCTGCTCTTGTTCCCTGCCTGAATTTCACTTTAGTTTATTGCACTGCACAACTAAGAGAGGGTGGTGAAAGAATAGGTGGTGGCTGTTCTGCAGACAGCAATTATCATGTTCTAACAAGAACATGGAGGAGAGAGCAGAGTGATACCAAAATGGGCTTTTAAGTCTTCTGCTTCTCCTTTCACTATCCATTCACGGACAGGGTGGTGGGGCAAGACCTGTCAATGTTGGGCTTATTCACATTTGCATTGAGGTTGGAGAAATAGAGAATGAACAGGAGCTGCAGTAGTAGCGTTCACTGCCACCAGTTGTCAAATGTGCAGAGTTCCCTTTGAATCCTCATATAGCTGGCAAAGTGCCAGCTGCTGGGAGCCGCACAAAATAATGCAAGCAAGTGCAGCAGAGAAAATTCAGATATCCGACCCTGCCAGGCAGGCTGTGCCATAGGGCAAAACTCTGCAAATCTCCAATGTAAATGGATAGAAATACCTTCATTCTATGTTTTCTATGTATTAATTTATCTTTCAAAAAGTTTTATTTTAAATTTCTAAATACAAAGACATTTAGCAGATTGTGAGCACTGATCAGAAGGGGAATTTTAAAGTATGAAAAAAGCGTGTGATAAAATAAAATGTCTCGATATTCTTTTTCCTGCTGTTTCATACCAAGAAATACAAAATCTGAAGACACATTGTAAATCGTTGTTTTCGTGTGCAGTGAGAGGGGAATTCTAGGGTGAAGGTTGGGTCATTCATGCCAGGAAAATGCCCCTTTCAACACTTAAGGAACACAGTGCAATTACTGATAACGGCGCAGGCAAAATGACACAGACTATTCCATATCTTTGTGTATTGTTAAGGTGGAAATACTTCCCCAATGAACTCCAAATCCACGGCTGCTTTCTATTCTGTATAACAATATGGAAGAAATGTCCAAACAAAACAATAAATAGTCATCAATACATGGGGCATGAGAATAATGTCGGTATCAGCAATTTTTTGGATGGCCAATAAAGTGAGAAATATTAAATAATATTAAAAAACTAAAATAATATTTATTATATGAAAAAGTGGCTAGGGCTTCTATCCATCAAATGCTACAAACGTGGAATGCAGAAAAGTGCATGCATTGCTATTATTGGCACCCCAAACTGGCAGTGCAATGCAAGGCACAATATGCATTATGTTTCTCTGGGATGTCGTGCATTGGGATGCCAATTCAAAAGAATGGGCTGCTGAAGGCAACGTATGGAATGCCACACAGAAGACAGCTGTCACAAGTCTAACATAGGTTTGGACAAATACTACCAGAGATAATTATGTTTAAAGAATATGCAAAGCCAAAATAAGAAAACTTATCAGGTTTTTTTCTGCTGCCTGTGTTCCTCTGGGGAGATTTCCCCTCACTTCCTGCCCTGGAGGAGCAATAGGAAATGGAAGTGGAAAAAAATTCCATTGGCACATTGACAGGTGTTCCCATTGGATGATTTATCCTATTTACCATTCTTGGATTTCCTTTCATTCTTGGTATCAGTGAAAATGGTCACCAGGACAAATGGAGGAGTGAATCTCTATAGGAGTGATAGAAAGAACAAAAAGAGATCCAAAGATTGCCATACGGATTTTTAATATAAAAGCTCTATTCAAATTTAGGACATTCTTGATCAATATTTGATATCAATGTAATGCTGATCGTGTTTCTTTTTTATTTTGTGTATTTTTTGTAACATTCTCCAATCACCCCCAGGAAAAAGTTAAAAAGGAAATTAGTATAGAATGTAAAGAACCATCAATTATTACAAAAAAAATATATTTATCAGAAGTTACAGAGCAGAAGTTCCATTTCCAGGTCGCTGTGTTCCGTTGGCTAAGCGTAGCAAGATAAAGAGACAATTTCCTACGAAGACACTTTTGTCAATTGTTCTAATTTGCAGCAAATGAGCGGTAAGTAATTGTTAGCAACAGACAAATCCACTCCGCAGACAACACAAATCTAGAGTTAAGTCTTTACTGTTACATCAGTCATGATGAGCCGGGAAAATCCATACTGCGGCTCGTCTGGGAAGAATCAGGGTCTTTAACTGATGTGAATTATCTGGTGAAATCAATGGAGCCAAGCAATCACGATTCCAAGTGTTTAATTCTTTTTTATGTTACCTTCCTGGATTTTTATATTCAGTTACCAAATTTATTAGGACCAATTTGAGGTTTTGGGAGAAGTAAGACACCCATTGGGTTCCTTTATGCCTTGGGATAGCTACATGCTATAACATGCTGGTGGGTTATTTGGCTTTCCCCAATTTGGCCATTAAAAATATGGGCAATAAGCTAGGACTATGGCAGGAATATTAGATTGTGAGCTCCTCAGAGGGGCAGTAATGACATGGACTTTATAGATATATAATAATAGTAATAGTCCCTTATCTGCCCCTATTCCACTAAGAGGTTTGGTATTTATACCAGTATTGGGTTGTTCCTGCACCTTATGATGTCTATAACATAAATTAAACCCATCAGTCAGAAGGGAACCTCTTCATAATGGATGGGTTGGATATCAATCCTGTGAACAGTAAAATTTCCCTTATGGTTGGGTGGTTCCTTTAATTACCTTTCATATTCTAATTCTAAATTGTGTTTCTTTTCTTGCCGCAAAGAACATAAAATCCACTCTGTGTGCACCAACTGACTTTGCAAACCCTGAGGAAGTAGCAGTGATATCATCACCGAGCTGTATATAGCTGGTGCAGGGAGCAGAGCTGTGGGAGGGACCCAGCAGCTCCACCTACTACAAGCTTCCTGCAGAAAACTACCGAAGGGGGCGGAGACAAGACCAATCACCCTGCATGTGCAGGGAGAGTAGCAGTGACTGGTCTTTACAGGAAACACTCCTGCACACATGTAAGTATCACACTGTCCTATTGCACAAATATGTAAGATTTACACTTATGTACGCTTTTACTAGTGATTTAGATTTAAACTTATTAGAAATTACTTGGAGGGGAGCACAGCACACCAAGACACAGGGAAAAGCTGAAACAATGAAGACCAGATGCATTGGGGCTGGGGGATATATTAGGAGTTCAGACATAAAGCTAGAGGGAGCCAGAAAACTAGTATTTTGGATGTCCACCCTTACAAAAGTTGCATTATTAAATATAAATGTTTAGCCAAACAAAAGCTGATAATTTGATGAATTCCCATTGGATTATCACTGGTGAATGTCATGCTAGTACATTCACCAATACACAGCCATTACATAAAATTACATTTACTCCTTTCAAAAAAAAGTTTGTGCTGCAGAATGAGCAGAACACGGCCACCTTAAAATGTTTGCATTTGGCATTCTCGTCCTCATTGTTCCAAAGTCGTAGCTCTTCCCTGTGGCTCGGTGTGCTGGTAATAATCTTTGGAGGACAGTTAATAAGCCTTCCGATGAATGATTTGCAGGAGTTTCTGCACCGCTAATTTCCGTAACTATCACTCTATGACAGACAGCCAGAGGGATTGCGGGTCCGGCCTGCAGGACAGAACAAGGGGGCTGTATTATTTGACCAAGTTCAAATTAGCGTATCCCATTACAGTGATCTCATGTGAGATTCCTTCTAAATGTGGAGAAAATTTGGAATTATGTATGCATCCAATGTAATGTAAAGGTCAGGTCACTGCCAGCCATCCACAATGAATGAGCAGAGAGGAGATTTATCCTCCTCTACACTATGAGGAAAAACAAAAACTCTGCACTATGGCAGGTGGGGATCCAAAGACACCAATTGGGGGTCCTACATCTACCAGCCATACAGCTCTGGATTCAAGATGAGTGGGCTGCCATTATTGACCTTTCTTGTGAAAATGCTGTCATTCCAATGACAACAGGATCAAGTAGTTGAAGACAGGATCCCCTTGTTTGTATTCTTGTTCCCGGTCATTGGGTCAGCATGACAACCAGGAGGCTAGTAAACCTCAGAGCCCTTTACTGCATATACAGTAATGGAAACTTTTTATTGTGAAGATAAAAGCCAACACATTTACGGGACTCAAAGGCTCCCTTCTTCAGGGCTGATAAAACAGGAAAAATGTGCTATGTAAGAAAGTTTGTAGCTCTGTCACCATGCAGATGATTCTTCCTGAATGGTGCAGGTAGACTCTTAGAACAGGTTTCCATTATAATGTCCACAAGGAAGAGAAACATTGAGTTTTATCATGACATGAATAGTGAAAGCTCTCTTAGAATTGGTGGCTGCATTCGTTTTCATTCTTCACCTGGGCTATAACAAACTTGCAGTCCCAGGGTGACAACGCTCACTCACTATATAAAGCGTTGGCAATTTCTCTTTGAGGAATGCCCAATCGCTTGCAAGAAAATATAACAAAAAATGATTTTTGCTTGTACATGATTGGTTGGTTGAAGTCAGCAAACTTTCACTGTACTACACACTTCTAAGCTAAGTGAGAATTCCATTGCATGCTGATCATTTACTTTGCTATGTGAACATCCTTAGTTGTTAGTGATTGAACCCAAATGCTTAATATAGCACAGAAAATGTTCAGAGGTCATGGGACATTTCATAATTTCTGGCAGGGTCAATGGGCATCTTTTTTATTGAACCAATATAACTGGGGACCTGAAGGGGGTAAATGAGGGAAGTTCATTGTTGGAGATGACATACACATAGCACTGTTCATCTCTTGCTGAAGCCGCAGCCATTACCAGCTGGGAATATCTACGGATCAAACTTTCCTCGGGTCAAAGGTTTTATCACAGAGCGCGCTGTGTTTTATCCGCTGGAAGAGAAGGGGAACGTATTGAGAGGAGGTGATGGCAGCCATGGGGTAACACTATCCACCTATGAATAGAAAGACTTCTCTGAACATAAAGACTGTCACTATGTCAGTGATCTCCTCTCCTGCCGCTGGAGATCCCCAAAGAGCTGAAATAAACACCACACAAAGTTCCCAGCGACCTCACTAACTCTATCCATGGAGTTTCCAGGAATTGTACAACTCACCCCCCCCCCCCCCCCCCCCCCCCCCCCCCCAGATCAAACAACACGGTGCACATTGAGGATGCAATCATTTCACTTGTCTGTAAATACAATAATCTGCATGGAGCAGCTTGAAAACCAAAACGTGGAATGACCCCCACCCTCCTTTATGACCACCTCATTATATAGGAATGACTTCCTATATAGTGGTAGTCAGTGGGAAGAATGGTCAGTGAGAATCACACCCTCCAATATACAGGAGGTCATTGGGAAGGATACCCCTTACAATGGTGGCTAGTGTCAGGAGTATTACGTTTAGAGTGGTGGTCATAATTACCTCCATTTCTGCTTAAAGTGATGATCCATGAGAAGAATGCCTACCTTACAGTGTTGGCCAGAGGGCAGAACTACCCCCTTACAGTGGTGGTCATAAAGCCCACCCCTCAACAGTGGTGATTTGTAAGAAGTATGCCCCGCAATATAGTGATGGCCATCAGGAAGAATGGTCAGTGGGAAGAACACCCCCATACAGTAGTGGACATTGGGGGAATACCCCCTTATAGTGGTGGCCAGTGGGAAAAACACACCCCCACTTCCCTTACAGTGGTGGTCATTGTTAATAATACCCTCCTTAGAGTTAGGCTCATTGTGTAGAATGCCCACCTTACAGTGGTGGTCATTGAGGGGAATGCCCCCTACCCTCTTACAGTTGTAGTCATTGGGAAGAATGTTCCTCATACAGTGGTAGTCAGTGAGAAGATTGCCTGCCCTACAGTGCCGGTCATTGAGAAGAATACCCCCTTACCTTTACCCTTTCTCCTTTTACAGTGGTGGCCAGGATACCTCCTACCCCCTGATAATAGGGGTCAGTGGGAAGAATTCCGCCTACCCCCTTTACAGTGGTTGTGAATAGGAATAATGCCCCCAAACAGTGGTAGTCAGACATATGCATCTTCAATTTTCAGTTCCAGAGCAAAGAGAAGGTGAATACATCCACACACAACTAACATTTAAACGATACAGATTTTTTTCTGAACATTTTCAAATTGGGGACAGGTAGGTTGGAGCTGATTTGGAGTGTTCAGTGACTTATCCAAATATTAAGAAATAACTCCAGTTAACGTTCCGTCCCCCTTACAGGTTCAGATCTGCACAATGAGATCTTTCCAAGGTTTCCTTGCATTGTTCTCCAGCTCTGCCGTCACTTTACCCATCACCAATAACTCGGAGAGAACCTGCATGGCGGCAGCTTTGGCCAAGTTTCTGTCAGTCTGGAATGTAATTAGTGGAAATTTAAGTGGATTCTGCAAAGGGAGGTCAGAAAGAACTGGCTGGGTCATAGCGGGTCATCACTGAGCAAGCCAAATCAGCTCCAACCTACCTGTCCCCAATCTAAAAATGTTCAGGAAAAATCTTTATCATCTAAATGTTAGTTGTGTGGAGGTGTAATCACCCTATTATTGTTATCTAATGTCTATATAATTTTATTGAAATATGTTTCCCATTCTGTATCATATGATAACCATGCAGACCCATTTTTATGGCAGACACTATTCAGCACCAATGCTGGGTGACTGCTGCTATACATGGATTGATAATTAATGTATGGATTTCAGTTTCTGCCCCTGCACTGTGTACAATAGAAGTATTTCTCATTTTCTCTCCCCTGAACAGAACATGCCCAGTAATACCTTCATTACAAAGCGGATTACATGAAGTATTTTGGGCTTAAAGTGAGATTGTTGTATACCAAATATAAATGCTGCTTTAATTAAAAATGTTCCAGTTATGTTGGCTTGATGAATCCACCTGCTGCTGTGCAGACCCAAACCGAGCCATAGGCGCCATACTATTGGAAGAAGGGATTGTGGGAAGAGACTAGTTGGATGCCATGTTCTCCATCAACAATGAGGTCATCAGACACCACAAGACCCTATCTATAGAAGGTGACTATGGGAAAAGATATGGAGAGACAATGTTGCATTTTTATCATTCTGTGGCAAAGTTTAGTGTCTGAGACAAATGGGATGAGATTTGGATGAGTTGGGCAAATTTGCGTAGATGAGAAGAAGAAGATGCAGAAGATGGACTATCATAGGTAAACCTGGGTGGCCAAGCAAACTTGGAATGGGTTTCTTCAAACTAATTTACCATTAGTTGTCAATTTTTTTCAAGATTTGCTGCTTCGGCCAAGTTCTCCTATGATGGTCTATTTTCTCCAGTCTTGAAGAGCTTCAATAAATCAGGCCTATTTTTGGTAAGTACGGCAAACATCAATCTTGGGACCACTGTTAAGACAATTCACAGTGCTCCCATTGGCTTGTGGTTGTTGGACATGGGATGTGGGGGTTCTACTTATTTTCAAGGGGGAAAACTAAAAGACATTTTTGGGGAGGAATGATAAAAACTTTTTAGCACTGTCTTTGCCCCTTTGTCCAAGTAAGTACCAAACACGACATTTCTTGTTCATGGGTCCCAAAGAGAAGTAAGGCCAAATTCCTCGAATAGGATCACAGACAGGAATAAGGATCTAAGCGAATTTTCACCACTTCCCCTGGCTGTCCAAAATATTTTTAAGATGGCCAGAATGAAGCTTTAACCTTGTGTGTGCCATTGTGGTGGTGGGAAGAACAGTGAAGGCCCCAAGCAAGCATTGTGTGCAGTGTCTGTGTAACACTACCTACCATACAAATGGTAAAATTATATTGTAGTCTCAAGTCAGTCCCATGGACAGAACATTGGCCTAACTTCTAGAATCCTCCTGGTAAGGCGTGTTAAACGGGC
The DNA here is from genome assembly GCF_032062135.1 of Pyxicephalus adspersus. NCBI lineage: Eukaryota > Metazoa > Chordata > Amphibia > Anura > Pyxicephalidae > Pyxicephalus > Pyxicephalus adspersus. The sequence continues at coordinate 52,132,766 of NC_092868.1, forward strand.
CAGCTGATGAGTCTACAGAATGGCACCCGATGACCATTGGAAGTTCTTTAGTAATGTCTATTTAATGTTCCCAGTACAGCCTATCAATTTGATCTTCTTGATTATCTCTTATTTCTTCGACCCCACCCCGACATCGCCTATGTTCTCCAAGACTTTTTTTAACTGGAGATCATTCTCAACTCCCCCTCAACTCCCTTTCAGAGAGCAGCGACCCATACTAACATCTGTTCTGTAGCAATTTTCAGAAATGGCTGTAAGTGGTCTATAATGTAACTATCAAATGCGTGGGCATGCTCGAATTTCCTATCCGGCAACAGTCGAGTCCGGCCAATTGTAAACTTTTTTTTGTGAAACGAATACATAAAATAAAAGTATGCAAGGCTAAATAAAAAACTATGCGAGCTCCAGCCGCCCCCTCTCTCCTCGGTATTTCCTGGTGTTTAAACATTTCGCGTTCGGGACTCCGAGACTTTATTATCAAGACTTCGATCAATGACAGAAAAGAAAGTCAAATCTGGCCATGAAATTTGGAAGATGGAAAAATCTGCAGACAGTTAACTGGCCTATCCTCTGCCCCCAAAATAATTCAACATTTTCTATCACCATGTGCTTTTTATTACGGCCGTGACTTGTGCACAGTTTTTTTTTTCTGCAGCGTCTGAATAAAGTTGATTCAATTACTGTACCCTTGGATTTGAACATCGCCCCAAGGGAGAACGGTGGTGTAATGCATCAATGCCTTTTGCGTTCTGCGCAGGGACCAGAATAGTGTTACCCATTTGCATTCAGACCGCTGACTTCATTAATTTGAAACTCCTGTAATTGACTTTTCTTTTTTTCTTCCCCGTAGGTGACATTAGCATATAAATAGTGTTATTGTTGTGAGGGTGAAAGTTCAGCAGGCAATGGTCAATGTATTGAGTTGTAGATTATTGTTGATAAATACATTGCTGGCGTGATAGATGAGCGATCGATGGATGGACAGAAAACACACTCAGATGCTCACGTATGCCGTGATCAGTGCAGTGCGGCAATTTATATTTAAATTTGGTCTGGGATATAGCTGACTGCGCAATATTCAGATATAATGTGACGGATCAGACTACCATCTATGATATCTAAATATTTTATGGGATGGGGTGGTCTTCAGAACAGGAGCATGGAGAAAATTCTTGCACAGCCATGAGTTTTCCTTCTTCTAGAATCTTGGGTAGACCATACTATAAAGACATTCTACAAATATGGTATCATAGCCGAGAGAAAAGTGCAGATTTCAATAGTATTATTCTTCTTTGAGAGGTCAACCTTGACCTACGGCCAATGGAAACACAAGCTGGCCATAGCTGAGTATGTTTCATTGATTTGTGACCTTTGAAGAATCGTTCCATTTCTCTAGTAGATGCTTCAAAAGTTACAAACCAATGAAATGCTATGACCAGCTAGTATCTCTACTGGTCATAAGTCAGGTGGTCCTTTCATAGAAACTCCACTAGTCGTAAGTCCAAGTGGACCTCTCATAGAAGCTCCATTGGTTGTATGTCAATGTTGACCTCCAATAGAAGCTCTATCGGTCGTAAGTCAAAGTGGACTTCTCATAGGAGCTCCATTGGTTGTAAGTCAAGGTGGACCTCTTATAGAAGCTCCATTGGTCATAAGTCAATGTTGTCCTCTCATGAAAGCTATATTGGTCGTAAGTCAAAGTGGACCTCTCATAGAAGCTCCATTGGTCGTAAGTCAAGGTGGATCTCTCAAAGAAGAATGATATAAAAAAAATCTACATTCTTCCTTTGGCTTTGATATCATAACTAAAGAATATTCTTTAAGTATGGTCTACAGCAGTGTTTCTCATCCTTTTTATCAAGAAGGAATTCTTGAAATACCTTCAGGATACCTGAAGACAGCTCACAGTACATTCGTGTGGTGGTCATTGGCCTTCTTGAACCCTGGCCAATGGGAAGGATGACATCCTTACAGATAGCCAAAAAGATTGTTGGTGGTAGTGGTAATGGAACCGAGAAGCACAAACTGCTTATAGCTCAAAGGACCTCTAGCAACCTTTGAAGAAACTCTAGGGTTCTAGGGATCCAGGTTGAGTATCATTGTTTTACAGTGTTCTCAAAACCTTAAAACTAATAGAACCAGGTGCCTATCTGATTTTGTCGTTTTCATGCTGCTTATTTTTTTCTCCATTGGTAGAGCTAGTAAGGTGTCTCAGTCCCAGCAGAGTTGTTGCAATGTGATGTCATTGGTCTCATATGTTCCTAAATCATAGCTTTAGTCCTGATGTCTGGCTGTGTGAGGTCTGCTAAGGCTTAGGAGTTTGAAAGTCTCTCCCTACCCTCTGGCAAGTTCTCTCGCTGGGTAAAATATGGCGTTTTCTTAAAAAGTGAAGGGAGAATAAGAAATATGTGGAATGCACATGATGGCATTTACATATCTGGTGAGAATAAAGTCCAATTTTGTTTTGAATAGAATGGAGAAGGAGATTTATTGCTGTGCCAATTATGGGAAGAGTAAGAGCAGCAGGCCACTGGGATGGGCAAAGCTCGAATGGGTGGTGCTAAAGCTTACCCGCTCTGCCCTGCCAACCCAAACATTTCTATTGCTATAGTTTATTCATACTTACATTGAAAGGCTCATTCCGATTGGTCTTAGAAATTATGGTTTCCCTGGGGTTGACAGCCTGCCAGCCACCAATCACACCACCAAGTGATGGGTATTTGGCCCTTTGGAAGGTGGATGCTTTAGCAAACATGACTCTGTCCTGCAGCAAAATGTAGGCATTGTCACTAGTAGTACCATGATTTCTGGAAGAATTAGGCTGACATGGCTGAGCATGCATACACTTGTTAAGTGTCTATGATTATTATCTGTATTTCTGACATTGTCTATAAATTACCAAAAATATCAATAAATTTTCTTGGCTGATCAAGTAGTTCAGGTTTAATGAATGTTTAGGTGAGGCTAATATAAGGAAAAATGTTCTGAAAAGAATTCCCCACCTAAAAAATACTTTCTGACCATTGAAAAGTTCTCCCTTTCACTTCTGAGCGGTGCTCGGTCCAGCTGCTTTGCTAGCCTGTGGCCCTTTTCTGATGTGGTTAAGGGGTTAAAAGGATCCTTGGAGTTTAGAACACGGCTCAGGCTGCTCCAAGCTAACCACAAATTCAGAACATGACTAGCAACATCTCAGCATTCTGCAAAGCTGGACGGCGGCCCACAGCACTGGAGGCTCTAATACCTCCAGAAATCAATCTAAAGTTTCAGAAAGGGAAAAAAAGTTTTTTAGCTACCAAAAAGTGCCAGAATTCCTTCCTGCCATGGAGATTTGATTTGTCTCCTTCCCGTGTCCTACTCTGCCTTCTGGACCTCTGGAGCTACGTCTGGCCAAAGCCTGGGCTGGGAAATTGTGGTGGTCCGGCTGTAAAATGATAAGCTTAACGGGTCAGCCAATCCAAATGTGATGTTTCGGTTACGGGGTGCCTGCTGGTGGGATGAAACCCCTCCGGGGTTATTAATATGCGTTGCTGCAATGAAAACCAGAACAAAGGAGGAGCAGCCATCAAAACCAGCATGGTGGCCCCATGGCTAGCACTCCTTTCCTACAGCACCCAGAATCTTAGCCAGGACGCTCCTTGTGTTTGTGTGGGCTTATTTCCATACCCCAAAAACACACTGGTTGGTTAAAGGGATTACCTTCAAAATGTGGCCTTAAACTATGTTAGGTACATTAGATTGTGAGCTCTTTTGGGGCACAGCCAGGGAGATGAATATGGACTAATATATTAACATCATAATAAGCCTTTAAGGAGGTGAGTGATCCACTTAGAGGTGATGTCCGAGATACAAATGGGACCTCATGGGTGGAGCCAACTCTAGTACCCCTAGTATCGGGTAAAGCAGGTGCACTGGCCTGGGAACTCCACACTTAGATGGCTGGCTCCTGGCTGGTGGGATGGTTGGGCACAGGAGGTGTGAAGAACCAATAACTCAGGTAGGGATGGTAGGAACCTCTCATAATGATCACAGCAGATGTGGAGAACCAGGAATTCAGAAAAAGAATGGTAGAAGCCCCTCATAATGATCACAGGGGGTATGGAGAACCAGGAACTCAGTGCAAGGATGGTAAGAGCCACTCATAATATCACAGCAAGTGTGGAGAAGCAGGAATTCATCAAAGGGATGGTAGGAGCCCCCCCTAAAGGGCACAACAAGTGTGGAGAACCAGGAACTCAGGACAGGTAGGACCCCTTCACAATGGGTACAGCAAGTGTGAAGACCCAAGAATGGTAACGTGCCAAGTCACAGTAGCTAGGGATCTACCATAGCAGTTCCGGAACACGTTCCAAGCCTAAAACATGCTAGCCAGTCTCATCCTTCTAAAGCCACTCCATGTCATTTATGATCCATCCACCCCTTATTCCAATAACTGCATCAAGTGGGTGGAGCTGGGAACCCTTTTCCGGGGATTGTTCCACCACAACCTGCTGAGACCTTGGAACAAGAGTTATGGATCAAACATAATTCTATAAATTGCATTTCATGAAGACACAACATTCTTCTGTGGCATTCTAAGCAAGCTAAGAGTTAATTTAGACATCGGCGTTGGTGATTTTCTTGTAGTTTTAATGTCATGCCGAGGGTGTGTAAAGCAATTGTGTTTCACCAGGCAGAGAGCGCTGTCAAACACCTTACATGACTACATAATCTCATTGTGCTTCCTCTTTCATGTGGTGAGCGTGGTTAGGTAGCACGTTTGACACGTCTCCGTGTTCCCACCAGTCTGGTTTGTGTTGTAGGTCACCCTATGTGAATATACTATGAAGGTATTTTACACCCCACAGTGAATGTTGCGCACACATCGCTTTCTAATGCCTACTGCAAGCCTTGCTTTCTTTTGCACTATTCACTCATGCAACTCCTTTACTAGATACTTTTACTGCAATGGGATGGGACTTGGGGTGTCCAGGGTATGGATTACAGCCAAAATATAAAAAAAATTATAGGTGGACCACAATAAACAGAATTTTATATATTTATATAAAATATACAAAACACTGAAAAAAGAAACATTAACAAAAAAAATAAGAAATAAAATAAAAAAATGGCACTTGCATAGGTTAGGATTGCTGGTGATAGAATATTAAAATTGATTGGTTGGCTTGGCTTATGATTGGTTGGTAAGCTGGTCTTTGAAAATGTAATTGACTTGGAAGGGGGGGGGGTGTCTCTGGTTTCAGCACTTTTTTTCAATACAGCCCTGGAGGAAGAAATGAACAGGAAAGAAAAGGATATAGGTAAGTCAAGAGGCAAGGAAGAGGCTTTGATTCTTTGATGGTGCCAGCCTTGGAAGAGCTGGGAGAGGGCAGAGCTTTGTTTTGACCAATGGATGAGTTTAGCTCCCATCCAGTGATTTTGGAAGATTCCAAAGAGCAGGAAAAAAGGAGGCTCTAGAGCCAGAGTTTTGGGGATAAAGTAATTGTCCTCCTTCAGATGTCTGTGTATAAACTCAACTGGAGGGTGGGTGTGGCCATAACCAAAGTGAGGCTCTATGTTAACAAGAGGAGCCCGCCCCTGCGGAGCGACACTATACATTATCACTCTCAGCCTATCTTCACTGTGTGTATGCTGCTCTGGTTGAAAAATTAGGGAGGCAAAGGGTGTAAGGTTCAATGCCTTGTAGTGATGTGTGCTTTGGGGCATACTGGTGCCAGCCTCTAGGTGGTGAAGGTGAGAAAATGGCCATTTTCCTGCCCTCTATTCTATACTGCGACAGGTTGATTATGAAGGAGGCCTCATAGACCAATTTGGTTTCTAGCTCAGAGAATTTATCATGCTGGCGTACATTGGGAACGATGGCATGCTACTGTGCCTTCACCTTTCCCACATCTTCGCCCAATCTGGAACCCTTTACCGCGTGGCCTTTCTGAAACAACCTGAGTCCCCGCATTCACCTTCATCCATTCATCTGCTGAGGAACAAGACCGGGTTTGTCACAACCTCAAATAAATAAATGCTAATGAGCGGCACAGAAGAGATGTGCGGCCTTCATTAGGATGAATGACATCTTGTTCCACTTCCCCTCCCCACCTGTAGACTCCGAAACTCAGCCACCATCCCCGAGGACGGCCAAAGGCACCACAGATGATATCTGTTTCCTCTTCCACCCCGGCCCATGTACATCAATCAAAGGCTGGGCATCCTGCTTCGTAGTGGGCAGATAATACGAAAACAAGTGCAGCTTTTCATTGCAGGCCCCCTCCCCCACAGAATACACTGAATGGTAAGGAAAAGGATAAGAAAAATTTGAAGTTGTGGATTTGCCATTTCAAAAACTCTCTTTGTTCAGCCTAGGTTTGGATTATATTTGTTGAGATGAGGCCATCAGTTTGCTGCAAGCAAGCAGGAACATTTCCTCAGTCTCTTGTCCCCAGTAAGTGGACTGTACATGGTAGCTTAGTTGCAAGTCACCAAGTAAGAAGCTGCAGCAGGGGCTGAGAGTAGAGTGGCAAGAACTGCCCAGGGGATCACATGATCGTGTCGTCTCTGAGCCGGTATCTCAGCAGGAAGGTTAGAAAGTCACATGCCTAGATTTTCCAGCTATGTAACAGGTTGTGGTGAGTGAATGGGTAGGGTATTGGTAAGCTGTGAAGAGAAGTGGTGTAAGTACATAAATTTGACTTTGAAGTCCCTGTACAGCAAAGCTCAGACTAAAAAAGAAGAAGCAGCCAATCAGCCGCATTATAGTATTCATGGGCTAACAAAAAGCATGCTGCTAGAAGGAGAGAGTAGAGTGATAAGCTCATCAGTCTTTTGCTTCTGCTGTTTTTATATTGTGCTTCCCTGGCTGTGCCTGGAAGGGGGAAGGCTTGAAAAACCACAAATGCGACAATAACGCATCCAAAAATGAAATGATGACATTGAATTTTCTATTAAACAACTGGGGGCGCTCCACCTGATCTGAAGTCCAGCATGCAGATATCATACTCAGGAATTATCGAGGATGGGGGTCTTAATATTTTAAATGTATCTGAATACTGGACTGTCAATGGTGCTTCTCTTTTCACTGTCCATTCCTGATGGACCCAGGGTGATGTGTATAAAGGAAGCGGGTTGAATGGTGCTGGTGATTAGAATGAGGACATCTAGTGGCAGAGAAAGGTACTGCGGTGGAATTATCAAATTTTGCCAATGCTGGGCATTGTGGGAAGTTGGGGAGATGGGAGGTGACTTGCTGGGCGAATGTCGTCACATTGTAATATAAGCCCCACCCACTCACTGAGGTGGCGTTACGGGGTCTGAGAATGCAAGATCTACCGTGTTGATTGGTAAATGCCTGGCTGGCCATTGGTGGGATGTAATGGGGCGGGGCAGAGACACAACACATTTCGGGTGACATAATCCAATTGTAGTGGCCACCAAGGGGTGCTCTGACAGGTACTCTTTAATTATTTTTCTCACGCCAGATGGAAGCTGCTGAAAGTTGTAGATGATACTGAAAATTCTTCACATTTATTGCCGCCGTTTGCACCTGCATTTTATTTACCCAGCGCCGGTGAAGATCTGCGCGTCATGTGACCGGCCCAACAACTTTCTCCTGTGTGCAGGAATGTAAAATATTTGTTTGTTCTGTTCCACCAACAGAAATTCAATTTGGAGGGTTAAAGAGGACCTTTCATCATGTGGTGGGGTCATGCACGCTGAGCAATGTGTCAGTGTAACCCTTCCAGGTTTGTGTTATCGCCTTCCCTATGACAATGCCATCATCGGCTTTTCTTTACAAAAAGGACAGCACCATCTTTGTTCTGGCATCATCCTGTGCTCTGGTGTCTGTGCACAGATAACAGTCACAGATCATCAGATCATGCAAAGTTACAATGGTGCAGTTTGTTTAATATAGAGGAGGAGACTGAGGAAATGCTTCCTGCGGCCTGCAGTATCATTCATGACATCATCTCAGCTAGGAGGTCACTGATTGGATGATAAAAGGTCGCTGTACGATATTGTTACTACAACCAATTGCAAATGATCATTTTCTGGGACAGTCAAATGGGGGAGGAGAACGGGCGCAAGAGGCCCCAATGGTGGTCGTTACCTGCTGGCCCTTTTATTGCTGTGGGGGATTCACTTCCTTTATGGCAAAGGGAAATCCTCCAATGGGGACACCTTTTCCTTGAGAAATGTCCTCCTATTTCCTGTTTCATCCTTGGGAGAGGAAGCGGAGTGAAATCCCCCCAGAGGGGTGCAGGTGACAATAAATACCCTGGGGGGGGGGGGATTTACCTTTTCCTGCTCTATACAAATCTAGAAGACATTGGGGCAGAATTACTAAAGGAGCCCGGCCCGTTTACATAGCAAATGCAATCATCACCAGACAGGGAGCTTTCACTTAGCTTAGTCAATGGGATAAAGGTCAGCTGACTTCAACCATCCAATCATGTGCAAGAAAAAATAATTTGATTTAAGATTTCCTTGCTTGTGATTGGGTATTTCTTGCAAATTGAACTTTTGCCACATTCACTCAGCTGAATGATCAAGTGAATGATCTCTACCATTTTGATAATTCACTTTGCTAAGTGAACATCCCCTAATTTCTTTACTCTACAGGAAATGTTAAATATAATTGTAACTCATAAGAGAAATTTTATGGATTTGGAGTTAATTTTGCGGCGGGGTCACAAGCGGGCGTAGCAATGTTTTTCAGGGCGAGTTTGCCCAGGTGCGCGGTGACATCACAGCATAAAACACAGCCGGTGTGTACACAGCCCGTCCAGGGGGGGTGACCCCCGGTGCTGTCATCTCCGACACTGCGCCTTCTCACCTGAGCAAACGTGCAGCTGGGGCAGCGTGTGAAAGGGCCACCCTAGGACGAAGCACGAGTTCTGATTGGTCTATAACAAAACCTCCAAAAACCTAAACATGCTTTACATTCCACAGACGTAAAAATAGAAACCCCGAGATTTCTTAAGGAAGACAAACACCCAATCACTAAAATCTCAAGACATCAATTTAAAAAAGTGTTTTTATTCTATTTAATAAAATAATTCCTGGCAATCCTATCCTATTCAGGCACTTCCTGTTAGAGGGTGACAACGCTGTGTCCTATTCTCCTGCGTTGTCACCTTGTTTTAACGATGGTCAGGCAGTGTCATTGTTGTCAGCATTTGCAAACGCCAAGAAATGCCATGCAGCCATTGGTGGAGAGGATGTAGCTGCAAAGAGGCTGCAAGAAATCAGCAGCACTGAGATGTAATGAATGATGGGAAAACAGAAATTGCCTATGAAAACAGAAGAAATGAGATTTATTAATGCCTACATCTACTGTAAAGCCCCCTTTACCCCCCTCTAACTGATCCCTATTGCTTTCACACTCTCCATTTCTTTTCCGGGAGTCATAGGAAGTAAGGAATAAACTCTCCAATGATGCAGAAAAATAAAAACCCGGGCAATTTTCAAGTCTTTCAGCCCTCAGATATGGTGACTACATTTGTTTTCTGACTTTTAGTGTGATCCTGCCCATAATGAACTTCCTATCCTACAGTGACAACGTTCAGTCCATGAAGCAGCAGCATTGTCACCTTGATTCGGACTACAACCCCCGGACTACAACCCCCTGGGTGCTTAATAGATCACATACGGGGCTGATAGGATGATTGATAGTTCAGTGCAGTGCACACTGGATTGTTGTTGTGGTGACCTTGCAGTGTTGGGGTCCCGGATTCAAATCTCAGTTTGGGCAGTGCATGGAGTTTGTATGTCCTCCATTGGTTTCTCTGGGCACTCCAAGCTCCTCCCAGATTATTATTAGATTATAGGAAGCTGCAGGGGTGGATGTAGCCAATAGTGGGTTTCTGTACAGAAGTGATTTGTGGCCCCTAAGGGGATCCCTGTAGGCTAAGAAGGGCCTGGGGGGGGGGGGGGGGGCAGCTGCACACTTTGTCCCCCCCCCACGATGTCCTCCCCTGATAAAATGATATATGTTCCATTCTGTTCTAGGTTTAGATATCAATTTCCATTTCCCAGAATTCTGCCAACCTACCTATGATCTGAGGGCAACAGGGGGCCGTTCTGCAGAATGGACTTGGGGCCCCTATTGGCTGAGGAAGGTCCAGGGCCCTCGTGCAGCACCACTTCTCTATGTCTGCCCTCGGTAAGCTTCAATGTATTCCGTCCTGTTCTGAGTTTAGATATCCGATTTCCATTTCCCAGAATTCAGCCAACCTACCTATGAAACTGAGGGCAACATTGGGGCCCTAAGGAAGGCTCGGGACCCTCATGCACCTCACTATGTCCGCCGTTGGAAGCTCCAATGTGATCCATTTCTGTTTTGGGATTGAATATCATAATTTTGTTTCTGCACTTCGGCCATCCTATCTATGATCTGAGGCCAAAAGAGGGCCCCCATGCAGAACTGACTTAGGGCCCTGGTTACCTGAGGATGGTTCAGGGCCCTCGTGCACCAGCACCTCCCTATGTCCGTCCATAGTAAACTACAAAAAAACCTATTCTGGGTTTAGATATTAGATTTCTGTTTTTGCAACCAACCTATGAGCTGAGGTCAACAGAGGGCCTCTGTGCAGGATTGACTTGGGGCCCCTGTGGCTAAGAAGGGCCCAAGGAGGCAGTGGCACACTTTGGTAAGCTGCAATATACCCTATTCTGTTCTGGGAATAGATATCCCGAAGTCAGCCAACTTACCTATGCTCAGCACCAACAGTGGCCCCTTTACAGAATGAATTGCCTCCCTCCCCCCCGGTAAACTGACTTGGAACCCTATTGGAGGAAGGTCTGGGGCCCCTGAGCAGCAGCACCTCCCTATGTCGCCCCTGGTAAGCTGCAATACTTTCCATTTATTTGTTGTCCGACTTACCTCTGATCTGAGGCCTTCTGAAGAGCACCGCGGCCTCCAGCCAACCACAAATGGCCGCTGACGCAAATCCCTCCATTGCTGTAAATGTGTCATGTGACCACGGTGAGAGCTAGCCGACGTTCTGTTCTATTATAAAGACTTAGTGGATGTAAGAAATGGGGGGAGGGGTTAGAATGGCGACTTTTCAGCGGCAACCATCACCATACAATCTCACCGCCCACAATTCACATCAGCCTCACATTCACCATAGAATGAACGAGTGAATGGAACGGATCCCACGGCTAGCTTTACAATACTCTAATGAGAGGTCTGGAAGGGATTAAAGGGGGTCAGGGTACATTAAGACCCCAGTGCTAAAAAACTAAAAAACACAACCTAATAATAATAAAAAGGACAAATAATAAAATGATATTAATAACAACATTTTAGTTCCTCGCTCGGAGCAGGGGAGTCGCTCGGGGATTTTTGTAATGATTGTGATCTAATTATGCTAAATGGAAACAAGTTTTTTGACACAATGGCGCGGGCACTCAGCGCACACACACGCTCCACGCGGGCGACTTATCGTCTAAATTTCAGCCTTATATTTTTTATGTTTTAATTCGGCTATTGAGTCGTCGTGTGATCTGATGGCGCCTTTTATGGAGGGGAGAATGAGAATGAGTTCTTTTTAAAAAGCGTGAATGACACATAACGCCATGCATGGCTGTGGATTTCGGGCGCTCCTGGGGGGGCGGGGTGCTTTGGTGCTATATAAATGGGTTGGTAAAATATTATTAATGGGCTAAAAAAGGTCATGTGACATGTAAAAATAGCGTTTAGGGGACAGTGGGCCTTTGTGGGCAAAATGGGAATGGACAGTTCTATACATTTGTGTGGTGCCTGAAAACTGTTTTTGCTTTTAACAAAAAAAAAATGATGGGGTTCCCCTTTAATAGCAAATTTCCCAAGCTGCAATAATAGCACAAGGAATTCTGGGAACAAGCAACATTTTATTCTGGGTGTATACCCAAATAAGGGTCTGATTGCAATATTAAGGGGTCCCCATGAAGGTACTGCAAACCAAGAAATTAGGCGGGCTTTATTGGACTGCCTGCAGCTTCTAATGCACATTATGAGAAGCTCACAGTGTGCAGAGAAATCAGAGTGAGCAGTTTCAGTCCAGGGGAGAAGCCTGTAAAACAGGGCAAGACTGAAGGGAAGACTGGGGCAGATTTAATGAAGGGGAGGCTGGGGGAAGATTTAATAAAATGGAGTTTGGGGGCAGATGTAAAAAAATGGAGGTTGGGGGGAGATTTAATAAAGGGGAGGCTGGGGGCAGATTTATTGAAGGGGAGGCTCGAGGGGCAGATTTAATGAAGTTTAGGCTGGGGGCAGATTTAATGAAAAGGAGGCTGAAGAGGCAGATTTAATATAAGGGAGGTTGGGGGCAGATTTTATAAAGGGGAGACTGGAGGGCAAAACGGTAATCAGAAAAGCAAAACATGGAGAACATGTGAAAGAAAAAGAAACAGAGATAGAAACCAGAATAAGAGATGATAAATAAATTATATAAAGTCATAAAAAAAGAAGAAAAAGGGAAATGATGAAAAATAGTGCCTGCAGAATCCAAAAAAAGTAAAAAAGAGAAAAGAATGAACAGTAAGGATTGTTCTGCACAACGAGTGACAACGCGAACATTTGCTCACTGTCAGCTTCACATTTGAAGAGTCAGCTAAACATTTTTACAGCGGTAACCCTGCAGGCCGGTCTGGGCTCGGTGTGAGACAAGAATGACCACCAGGGACCCGAGTGATAAATGGCCAGTTTATAAGTCTGTCATGCTACTGACATCCCTGGGGACACCGGGGACTCTCTGAAAATAACATATTACCAACCTGTGACTATGGCCATGATCAATCACACTGATCAGATATGGCAATCATGAAGCATGGAGAGGCCTGGCAGAGCTCACAGGCCAACATGACAAATGAGAGGGCCAAAGAATGGAAGTGAGCGAGAGAGACGCTGATGGCGGGTCAACCTGGGTAATGTCATTTCATTGAGGGCCTCCAGAAGAACAAAATATATACAAATCCCTTCTGTCTATAGAACAACAATCATACACACACAGGTCCCTCCAGACAAACAGTCATACACACAAAGGTCCTCGCTGTCTCCAGAAAGAACAAACATACCCACATATGTGTCTCCCCATCTTCTAAGAGAACAAACACACAGGTCCCCTCTAATCCCAAAAGAACAATGATACATATGCACAGTTCTCCTCCGCGTCTGAAAAACAATTATACAAACACATAGGTCCCCTCTAATCTCAAAAGAACAATCATACACACACAGGTCCCTCTGCCTCAAGTACAACTGTACATATATAACTCCCTCTGATTCCAATAGAACAGTCACACATGCACAGTGCCCCCCCACTCTACAAGTCCCCAAAGTACCCCCAGAAGAACAATTATACACACAGGTCCCAAAAGTAGCCCAAGAAGAGCAATAATACACACAAGTCCCTCTGCCTTCAGAAGAACAATCATATGCACACAAGTCCCTTCTACCATAAAAAGAACAACCATACATATACCCAAAGGTCCCCTTTACCACTTGAAGAACAATCATACATATAGGTCCCCTGTACATCCAGAAGAACATTCATACACACACAGGTTCCCTCTATTGCCAGAATAACAACCATACATACAGGAACCCTCTACCTCATGAAAAACAATCACACACAAGTCCCTTCTACCATCAGAAGAACAATCATACAGGCACAGGTTGTCTTTACCTTCGCAGGAACAATCATACACATACACAAAGGTCCCCTTTACCACCAGAAGAATTATACATAGATAAGTCCCCAGTACAACCAGAACAATCATACATATAGGTCCCCTGGTAAATCCAGAAGAACAATCATACACACACAGGTCCCCTTTACCACCAGAAGAACAATCATACATAGGCAGGACCCCTGTACATCCAGAAGAACAGTCATACATATACAAAGCCCTCTACCTCCCAAAAAACATTTATAAACACATAGGAACAATCATACACCCATGTCCCTTCTACCTCCAGATGAACAATCATACATCCAGGTCTCTTCAACATCCAGATGAACAATCATACACCCAGGTCTCTTCTACCTCCAGATGAACAATCATAC
>NC_092868.1:52148023-52274428 GCF_032062135.1 Pyxicephalus adspersus
CTCCAGATGAACAATCATACACACAGGTCCCCTCTACCTCCAGATGAACAATCATAGGCTTTCCCCCAAACCACAAGAGCATCCATGATAGCTGGATACAAGGTAACAGAAAGACAACAGTGTATTTTATTTATTTCCAAAGTCTGAAACATCCGGGACAGAGAATTCTGCAGCAACCAATCACCTTTCTATCACCTGATGTCCGTTTGTTACATATTCCATGCTACGCAGTATTTTGTTTGAATAAAGACACATGTTCTCTAAGTGTAACCAAAAGACAAAAGCAAACACCTTGCATGCCCAGAACTCCAAACCTGCAGTAGATTCAAAGTAAAGCATAAAACCACTCATAAAGTCGGCCCAATTTGCTCTAACATCTTACAAATGTTACCAGGCAGTAATATTCTGTGAATTCAGAGACACAACCAGGGTCAAGCTCAAGGAACCTACTGATGAACTACAGTTGGAACTTTGTTGGTCACATGTCCTATATGAACAATTTCTAAAGGGTGGTCAAACACTACAACTACAACATTAAATATGGCACTATCAAGCCCCTTTTGGATTTCCATTCCATTCCATGTACACTGATAAAGCATTGGGCAAATGCCTAGGAGTATGAAGCTGAAGTCAATTACAGCTTTACCAACTCATCAAGATCGAGAAGAGAAGCTGATCAAGTGGGGTCTTCATGCTTCCATTAGCTGCCCCCATACCAGAGCAATTCTACTAGCCCAAATGCTTGGTCCTGGCATCAAAACAGCACAGCAAGGCAGCCATATTGAAGCAACCATTTATATTTCATCAAGTTTTATTGAGTCACAGCGAGATGGCCACCTCCAGTACAAGTAATTGACAGACACCATTTAATCAGAGGCAATTAAAACATAATGCTTTCCTATGTATAATTATGTCTTTGTTCTTTTTTATCCCATGTCAAGTGTAAGGAACATGTTAATTGATAATCTTTTGACACATTCATGTCATCTCCGGAGAAAGGATTTGACGTGAAATAGCAGGAAAAAAAACCTTGTGAAGCCGCTGTGACTTTTTTGTCCTCATCTCAGCTGTCGTTTTCAACGTGAAAGGTGTCTATAAGAATAAAGATCTTGTAGATCTATAATGTGAGATGTGATTTTACACGCGTAAAAGTTCCAAGAGCTGACCAACATCATGCCTCCAATGAAGGCCAGTATCGCCAACTCTGCGACATGGAACAATGGTCAAGGAGAAGATGGACTGTCATGGGGGAACATGAAATAGTATGAAATAGATTTCTTTGGATTTATTTACTACTATTTGGAATATATTTTAGTTCTGGACCATACCCCTTCCAGGTTTGCTGGATTACCTATGATAATCTATCTTCTCCAGTTTTGGAGAGTTTTAATAAATTGGGCCCAATAACCCAAAGCTAAAGCAGAACTCCAGGGTTATTCAAAACTACATTCTGCAATGAAATGATCTTAAAATAATGGTCTTATTACCACATTAGGACTAATATTGTGAATACAATAAAGCCATAAATCAGTTATCCAGAGCTCTGTACAGATCTGGTAAACCTAACATATAGCTAAGCAGAAAAAATCCCTCAAAATGACCTTTTGCACTGAAATGATCTTATGATGATGGTCTTATTACCACATTGGGACTAAATGGGTCCAATCCAAAAGGGGACCCATAGCAGAAAAAGGATAGAGGGTCATTAAACAGGGACCATCCCTTTATTTTACATGAATTCAAGCTGTTGTCCAGCATAAAAAATAAGCAAGTGTCTCAACTATTGTGAGAACACGTCTTCATGCAACCATTGGCACCCTTTTGGTGTAATCCATCATAAATTCTCCCAATTTTATGGTACCAAGGTTATCCAAGCTCCATTGCCGTGCACCAGTCTCCTAAACGCCCTTCCCTGCAGGGCACATCTACGTAAATTTCTATGGACCATAAAAACAGATTTACAGGGATACAATGAGTGTAAAGACCCTTCCAGAAACACTTAGACTTGCCCCCAGCTGAGTTTTTTTTAGTGCCAAGGGGACCAGTTTTCCAAGCTTCCTTGCAGAATGGTCTCCTAAACGCTCTCCCTCTTGCCAACTCCATAAGGCGCATCTACGAAGATTTCTTTGGGCAATAAAAGCCAGTTAAGGTAAGCAAAGGGGTGGAAAGGCCTTTGCAGAAACACTTGACTAGTGCTCAAATTATTATTATTTTTGTCTTTCAAACAAATGGAAGATGAAAATGACAAGATAACAAAACAATGGCCTTGGCAATGCATTCCTTGCATTGGTTCCAAATGCACAGCTATGGATTCTGTCCTTACCCACAATCCCATGAGTGCTGAAATAATGTATTATCCACATGTTTTGACAGATGACAAATATGGAGTCTAGTGATAGAAAGGGTAACATCCTCATATCAGTAGTGATTCGCCAAGGGACTTGGCACAGATGGCTCTCAATGTTACGTTGTAAGTGTTAAGGAGGTCTTGTCTCAAGACGCTCTTTTGTCTGCATTGTCGCTTGGCCTATGGAGCTGCCGCATCCATCATTTTATCATTACCAACATCTGTGTTGATTCTGGGCAAATTGCGAGGGCCTGTTCTGTGCCAGTGGCTAACAACTAGCCTTCTCCACTTGAATGAGCACGCAGACAACACAAATTCGTCTACTGCAAGATGAATGACAAAGAAAAGAGACTTCAACAAGACATTTATGTATGGCTTGTGCAGGTTACAAGAACAAGATAAGAACATCGGGGATATTACATAATAATATTTGGATTAATAATAATTAGTTGGATAGCTAAAACCCTTAAAGCACCGATTGGTTCTCAAAAGCTTTAATAAGGGTGGACAAAAGAAACCCATTTCAAACAATGCTTTGTGGCCAGGAATGATGGAATGATATGAATTAACTTTACCAATTGATCCGAGTCCTGGTACCACCAATCTACTTCTTTTACCCACACAAGAATCCTTACCTTCAAGATCTCCAAGGCACAGAACCCTCCTGCACTAAAATAGACATTAACCTAACAGAATGGTCTTTGTTTATATTATATTCTCCACCAGAAAAGCAGGTGATGGGGTTATACCATAGGGCAATATGATAATGGAGCAAATGAGAGACCGGGTTTTGCCACTACACAATAAGAAGTACATGAATGTGGAAGGGTCACCAGTGACCATTTTAAAAAGACAAAGGTATTATTAGTAATACATGATCAAGGTTATATAAGATTTATACTATATTAGGGATCATTTCAGGCACATTTAAAAAAAATTCTTTAGTAGTACAGTGGTATTGCATTGAACACCATGACAGTGAGCGGGTGCAAGACCGGGAAAAAGGAGCAGATTTGGCGAAAGAGTTTGTGGAAAGAGTTGTATATTTTGCAACTAGAAGAGACGCCTGGGGGAGGTAGGAATATTATATATATAATTGCTTTACACCCCCAAGACTGGTGACCCATTGGAATTAAGCTTATGTTGTATGTGGGGCCACCCAACCATTATTGAACCAAAGTTCAGCTTTAAGCCTTAAATTATTCAAGTTCCATTTTACACATTTTATGTACGTTCAGTAACAAACACACATTAAGCTAAAAGTTATTCATGCAAATCTATACCAACATTTATACAAACCCCCCCGTGAAGCATCAAAATATTTGACTCCTCGGAGGAGATCAAGGTCTTTAAATATTGATGTTTCCGTGTTTTAAAAAAAGGATTAAAAATGACTAATTGTCACCGGAATACCAAAATTAAAAATAAAAATCAGTCCTATAGATCGATGGAGAGAGAAAGGTGGGGGGGGGGGAGCTTTTAATGGGCCCCAAAGTTCCAGAATGTCAGCTAGATGTACTTTCCTCTCCATCCATTTCTCAGTCTGTAATAACGGTGCCGCCAAGATGGAAAGACCTCTCATCGTCAAGTCACCTCCATGGCGTTCCCTCGCAAGGCAGGTGTTACTGTAATTAGCTATTGTTTGACTATCAAAAGTCTGAGCTGATTAAATCCACTAAGCACAAGTGCACTTTTTTATTTCAAAGAATATTATGAACGACACGCTGAGCCCCTTTCAATGTGGACCTTCCTTCCGGAGACTGCGAGGAACCCATGCCAAGAGTAATCAAAACGTAAATCTGCATAAACCTTCGGGGTTTTTAATTCAAGCAGAGCCCTTTCATGGCAAATATGTTACTTTATGAGCTGCGGTCGTAGGCAAGGCGAGAAAAATGTGACTTCTTAAGAAAAATGACTGGCATCTCTTTAGTGATTAACGCAAGATTAATGGAGGCCCCCACTGCTCGGTCTAAGTCCATTCTATCGCTAATTCATTTAGGTACCATTACAGATGCACTCGACAAAAAGCACCTGCTAGGAAGTCATGTTTTGGCAAGCAGCGATAGCCATTATGGTCAGACCCTAAATACATTTTTTATTAGTGAAGCCTCGGTAAGTGCGTTACTATTTGACAGCGCTTTCAGGTCCTTGTGCTATTTAATGTATTCAATTAGTTAAAAAAATCAGATGACTTCTATTTTAATACAGCATTGTACCCAATTTATCTATGATATATTTAAACTAAAGATTGGTTTCAAACCTAAAAAAAAAGAAGAAATAAAGACTAGGCATGGGTTTATATAAATTCTGTGCAAGCTCAGAGGTATTAAATGTTAATTTATTATTTGTTATCGGGTGTTTTTAGGCTGGGTATTTCATGGTGTTAAAATGCGTTTTGATGCATAATGTACCAAAATGCACTAAAAAAAGGTGTCAGCTTTAAGGTAACTTATGGTGTAGTGCATTATTGGGTGTTGTGGAGTGATGAAAAGCTCATCTGTTGGCCATTCAGAATCAAAAGCATTGAATTGTGCCAACACACGCAATGCATGTGACTGTGTACAGTAATAATGTGCCCTAAAGGTAGTTATTATTATCATAAAAAATAATGAAATTAAAATAAATCAGCTTGATTATTTTTTTATAAAACATTTAATTCTAAGTATATTTAGGAATGATAAATGTACATGGTTGGAAGCCATATTTCCACATTGCATATTCAGATTCCTCTTGATGATTTGCAGCACTACACAAATATTGTGCTTTATTGATCCTTCTTCCCTCAATGCAAGTCTATGGGTCGGCTGACTTATTTAACCATGCACCCTTGTAGCTGATATCTCTATTTCAGCAATTGTTATAGTTAAAATGCATCTTCATAGCCCCTTCACCCCTAATTAGTAAGACACCAATGCTTCCTTAGTCCAGACCAGTGTCTCACAGCCTGGGTTCCATGGAACCTTACGGGTCCTCCAGAGGTTGCTGGGGGTTCCTTGAGCAATAGGCAGTTTGTACCTCTCAGGGCAATTACCACTGACACCAATAATCTTTTTCGCTATCTGTAATGGTGACATTCTTCCCTCTGGTCAGCGAAGTAAGAGGAATTCTTCCCATTCATGATAATGCGAATGTACTGTAAGCTGTGAATATAGTAATTATTGTCTTGGGTTCCATAAGTACCCGAAATGTAATGTAAGAGTTTCTCCATGTTAAAAGGCAGAATAAGGTATTCATTGCCATCTCTCCTCCTTCGTCATACAGTTTTCCCTTTGCTGCATTGAACATAACCATGTCAAGGATCCAACCCCATTTTGGGTGGGAACAGAAAAGAACATCTGGGGGAGGGAGGAATAAGGGAATTATTCTTCTCTTTTATATATCCTAACATCTTATGAGCGTTATGCCCTTACTATGAAGTTGGGAGCTACTAAAGAAGGAGTCGTATGGGCTACCACATAGTTCAGCTCTACATAGGCAGGCAAAGTCTTTGGGGTTGATTTGCTAAAAATTGTTCCCATACCAAAGTGAATTATAACTGTAATAGATATTCAATACTAAATTTTTGCTAACAAATTGTGAGCCCTTTCTACCTGTTTGTATCTTTTTTTTTCTCTTTTTTTGAGCAGGAACATTTTCCTTTTGCATGGTTCCTATTGGACCAATCAAAATTAAGCTGAATAAGGAAAGGTAAAACAGTTTGTTATTTTTTGGTATTATTTTTTCTGACCTGGGCACTTCTCCTCTCATTCATTATTCTTGTGTCATAAGGAGAAGAAGTTGGGAAAAACCTCCCCCAATGGGGTCACAAAAAGCCTGAGAATAATTTAAACTTATTCTTTTCCATATCCCAAAACTGTAAAAACGATTAGCCTGTAATGTATTTTGTTCCCCCCAAGGATCCTGCATAACAGATCCAACACCTGCAGCTTTGATCAACTTTTAATAAAATAAAATAAAACCATGAAGGCCCCGGAGAGCATTTGCTTCTTTTCCACAAAACAACAAGGAGAATAGGATGGTTTGAGTCACGCCAGGCTTGTGCTGGAGCCTTCTGCGCTCCGATCTGCAGTCTGTAACCCCCGTCTGGCATTTTCCTCTAAAATGTATGTGTTAATTATCTTGTCATGCCTGTAATTTCTCCCTGTAGTCTATTAATTAGAGGGTCACACACTAGGACTGTGTTTACCCAATAGCTTGTCTTTTTTTTTTTATTTTAATTATCGCATCTACTTAGCGGCTGACAAAGGCAAAAAAAAAATTACCCATTTGCATTCAGTGTGAAAGAAAACAGAGAGCGGTATGGGACTCGTGTTCACTGTACAATGGAATCTCCATACTAAATTATTGTGCATTCAGAAATCAAAATCACCATGGTAGAGTGTTTTAAAGAAGAACTCCTTTCTATTAAAAAGAACATTGGGGGTTGAGGTATTAAAGACATTTAGGCCGATCACTTAGCTAAGTGAATTATCCTCTTACAAAAGATATTACACATTGATTATTAAATTTGGTCAACATTTATTATCAAGGAATATCTATTCATGTAAAAGGAAACATGATTTTTGCTTTTATGTGATTGGATGGTTGAAGTCATCTTATTTACAAAGTGCAAGGGGATAATTCACTTTCTTATGTGAACAGACTTAGATTTTTCATTAGTAAATCAACCCTATTGCTTCCAATGTTAAACTGCTACAATCGCCAAATATAACCCAAAGTTCTTAAGCTGGCCCTCTACATGCTGGCTGCCACCTCCTACATGGAAGACATTTTGCTGCTGGATACATCAGCTCTTTCAAGCTTTGGGCCCATTGGCAAGACTCGGTGAGGGATTGGGCTATTACCTTTCATCCAAAACAGAGAAATCTGGAGTTCTATAAAGAGTAGGTTCAGCGTTAAAAGTGTTATTTTAAGAATATCTAAGTATTAAGGAGAACTACATGGATGAGATTTGCCCACATTGTGCTTTCTGGCTCTTTTCTTGCCCACCACAGTCAAGGGACTTAAAGGGAACAAAAATAACTATCATAGTCAAGGGACCTCAAGTGACCAAAATTAACCACCACAGTCATGGGACCTCAAGAGGTCAAAACTAACCATTAGGGTCAGGGGACTTCAAAGGGTCAAAACTAACCACCACAGTCAAGGGACCTCAAGTGGTCAAAACTAACCATCACAGGCAATAGGCATTGAGGGGACAAAACTAACTACCACCATCAAAGGCCTACAAGTGGCCAAAACTAACCACTACAGTCAAGGGAAATAAAAGGGGCAGAACTAACCACCACAGTAAGGGGGCCTTAAGGGACCAAAACTAACTACTACAGTGAAGGGAGATGTATAAAAACTCTTTAGTATATTCACTGAATACAATGTTTTATGTCTACCAAAGACTATGTTAGAAATTATTGAGTTTAGGTGCTAACATACTGGTCAAAAAGACATGGTTTGGTGGGTTTGGTATGTAGAAACTCGCGTTGCCTGCATAGCCTCCTAGCCTGACAATTGAGGCCTGGGGCAATATGTTGAAGCTAGTGAGTGATCTTGAGGATGTTCCAGTTTTTGAGGATGTATGGTTCCACTTAAGGCTAAGAGTTGGCAATATGGTGCCTGCTATGAAGCCTGAAGGATAACAAAGAAACTCCTGGACAAAGTACAGAAGATACACAAAGATGATTTTTCTGCCCTCATCTTGACTGATGACTATTTTGTCCAGTAGTATGAGTCTCTGACCTAAGAATGGGTCATGCAAAAAGGCTTTTTGAGATGAAGGATCAGCATAACAACCATGTATATAAGATTTTAAGAAGAGACCCCAAGCTATGTTCCTACTGTGCTCAAGGCAAAATAACACTTTTAGAACCCTTCCATTGTCTACTTTGGTGACAGGTACCCTTAAAATGCCTTTAGAATTCTAAAAACCTCATAGTCAGCAGTTCAGTAACCATAAAAGACAAAAGGATCCTTCCTCTGAAAGTCAGCAAACATTTTGACAGATATTAAGGCATGTCACGAAACGAGACCTTCAGCATCAAGTCTCAGGGAATCTGCGCCAACATGAGGGATAATTATCTAGAAGCCTCCATGTAAGCGTGATTGATAAATGTTAAACAGAAGATTTCATCACCTTTTGTTTCTTCCCCAAAGGATTACCAGGGCCTGTTTAATAGTTCATTCGATCAGACGTCTCTTGTGTTTCTCAGCCCTCTCCGTGCCAAGCAGCGCTAACCGTCCCTTGGTCGTCTAAGTCCCCTTAATGAAGATTAAGATGTCAGTTCCCCCAACGCGGTTTAAAATCCCAATTTTATTAACTTCTTAAGGATGGCTGGAAAAAACGGGGACATTCTTTAATAGGGATTTATACAAATCGAGGAAAAAAACACAATTAGAAAGAATTATCAGGAAATGCGCTTTTGGAATAATAAAGAACTATATTATCTTTGTATAATGAAAGTTATAAAGGTGCAAGGCAAGCACATTCCATCACAAGTTATTTTTTTTTAATCTAGCATTCACAGCCTTTTAATACAGAAACAAGAGCTTAAATCACAAGAGAGGCTCAATCTAAAATAAAATAAGAATATAAGACTAGAGAGGCCCAGTTATTGGACAAATTAGGAATTCTTAGATCTGGTATGCTCATGGTGTAAGTAGGCATCTTTCAGGGCCAGAAGATACTACATCCAATGCCAAATGGGTATTTTATGTTATATCATGTGATTGAAGTTTTGCTTTACATGGCTTGGGAACCTGTTTTTAAGATTGGCCAGATTTTGGAATATTTTGCAATGTTGGGGAAATAAATGTTAACACTGCATTGACATACACAGTACAAGTGTCATATGGTCCAAGAACATGACTTGGATTATTTAGGAATTGGTGTTCCTGATGTCCAGATGTCCTGATGGTCCCATTAGCCACCGAATTTCCCATTTATAATATCTGGTGGTCAAGTTATAACCATGGCCTCCTTCCATACTGTTTGACAATGTAAAGCCTTACATGTTACAATTTCCAACACTCACCACAATTCCTATTACAGTTGCCATATAGGAAGTGAGAGGAAATCTGCCCAGACAACATGTCCAGTCTTCAATTCCTAAAATAGTCTAGTGTGATTTCTCTGGAATAGGTTAGCTATTCACTTGGGAGGCAATTCAAATATTTAAAATGACTATTTGTGATTGTTTTTTGGATAAATAGAACATTATACAACAATGGCACCTGCCCATATCACAGGTCATTACATGGCTTCGGGAATCACCCAATTGTCTAGTTCAGCTTTAAATCTGCTAGAAATTTGCCCTTCTATAGCAGCCATTCCAACCAGAGGTCCGGAGGTTACTTCAGACTGTGGCTGATTGACATCTGATGATGCCTGCATAATTGTGGGGCCAACAAAACATGGTGGTGTTCTGGCCACCCCTGTAAGGGCACACTCCACTGTCCACCAATGTTTAAGTTTGTTATCACACTGATCCCCAATTGTAAATTAATTTTAGCAAGGGTTCCCTAAAACTTATTTTGGGGTAAAAAATTTGAAAAAGGCTGTTCTATAGGTTTCATTGGGCATAAGAGCACATTCTATCTACTGGCCACCAATGTAAAAGTTTTTTTTCCCACTGCCTCTCAATTAATTGATTTTAGCAAGGGTTCCCTAAAATTTATTTTGGGGTAAAAAGGTTGACAAAGGCTGTTCTATAGGTTGGATTGTTGTAAGGGCGCATTCTGTCCTCTGTCTACCAATTTGGGAGGTTTTTATCCTAATGAACCCAAATAAAGGGTTCCCTAAGATTTCTTTTGTGGTAAAAAGGTTGACAAAGGCTCTTCTTTAGGTTTCATTGGGCATAAGGGCACATTCTATCCACTGCATGCTACACTTTCCCACAGACCCCCAATTAATTGATTTTAGCAAGGATTCCCTCTAATTTCTTTTGGGTAAAATGGTTGAAAAATGGCTCTTCTATAGGTTTGATTGTTGTAAGGGGGCATTCTTTCCTCTGCCCACCAATTTGGGAGGTTTTTATCCCACTGACCCCCAATAAAGGGTTCCCTAAGATTTCTTTTTGGGGTATAGAGGTTGAGAAAGGCTGTTCTTAGGCATTTACGTTATCACCTATCTATCCTTTTAAAAAAGATGTTCTTTCAAAGATCATAAAATCTCTGATTACGATGCCGCGGTCTCGTTTTGAGAAACGAGGACATCCACCCGATTTAATGGTCTCCATTCTTTTCCATATTCATCTGCGATAAGCGCACGCGGAGAAAAGAGGATGATGAATGCCTCAAGTTCAATTACAGTTCAGTTCAATCTCCTTCTAAGAACGGACCTTTCTCCTGACATGATTATTAAACGTTTGCTTTGAAATTCAAGAATGAATTCAGCATTTTCCCTTTTGTTGACAGTTAAGAATGGCTCAATAGGGTTTTAATGCCGAGGATTACAGCCCCGGTGTCATGAATACTGTCTTCCTAAGGTGAAAGGGACTCTTCCAGCAGCTAAGCAAACAAAATAACAAGGTGCTGTTTAGATTTCTACATTATACTTAAGGCTTAGGATACGTGTTGAAATCCTGAGAGCCGTCAATTTCCAGGCTCAATCTTTGCCCCGGCTCACCTCAAAGACGGGTCATCCTTATGTCATAAACTTGGCTTAAAGAGAACCTCACACAAGAGCTGCTATTTCTATTCAGACTCTAAATGGATATGCTGATAGTTACTGTAATATATTAAGGTCAAAGTCTTCCCCCCCTCCCCTTCTTCTCCACTACCACCACCTCTAATGTTTACCGGTTTTTAAGTCAAAGAAAAAGCCATAAGGCTGTGTAAATAGCAAGGCATGAAAACTTTGCCTTCTCATCTGTTCTAAGCTATTCAAATCCACATAATTAATTGTCAGGGCTTATCAGTAAAAACTGTCTGGCAGTTAAAGGTGTTTCCACCCTATGAGTGATTATATAGAAACCAGGCCATGTCAACAAGACTGGGTGGTGAGTTGAGTTGTCTGAGACCAAAACGACTTTATTTTCTACAGTTAGATGGAAGTTCTTGGATTTTTGTTTCCTTATGAAGTGCAAGTGAAGTGAAGTGAAAAAAAAAATAAAAGAGAATGGGGGTGTGCTCAATGTTCTTAAGCTGACTGGATTGGTTGTGGGATCTGTCCAATATGTTCCCCATGAAATAAGATCTAGTTTGTTGTAAGTGCTTGTTGACCTTGGCCAATGGCCATGGGAAGCTGGTTGGTATAGTATGTGGGAAAGGGCCCATGGAATCTATTTTTAATCAATATCTACAGGGATAAATAGCGCTGAGTATTTTTACCTGCCTGATGTGCGCAGTTCAGCATTGGTTGTCTGATTCTCGGAACGCTCTGGTTTTTCCTGCAAGTGCAGGGACTGAATGAGCTCCTGCACCCCTACATGGAAGCTACATCATCCTAGCCTGTTAAGGTGGTCAGGGATCAGAATGAGGAAGAGAATTAGAAAGAAGATGGTGGCCCAGGGAATATCCAGTGGGTTTAGTTCTGCTTTAAGGCTTTCCTTGGAAATGATAATTCTCTGAGCTTGGTGAATGCATCGCTAGTTCAGTTTGCAAAGTCTACCCAATCATGTGCAAGGAAATCTAACAAACAGGATTTTACTTGCACATGATTGGATGCTGTAGGGGGGACAAGACCTGTAAGTGTTTCTTAATTATAGGTCCTTGCAGATAGAGCTGTGTAAATCTCAGAATGGACTGGGAAGAAAAACAAACCCTTTTGCAGGTGTAATGGCATATATATATATATATATATATATATATATATGTGTGTAAATGTATATTTTAATAATTTAATCTTAAGTACAGATATTTACACAGTCATTGAAATAGGTGAACTTTGCCATCCCGCGTCCAATACCTGTGATATATTTTCATTAGTCGGATATCAGCGCCTCTTTAAGTGGACCTTAATAACCAACCTGTAATAAATACCTTTGTTATTTTTTTTGATAAAGCTCATTGCCGGAGCTAATGAGGCTACTGAAGCATTCAGCGACATAATGGAGTGGTTTGTAGTGAAGGAGATTTAAATTACCATTATTTTTGTCTAAGTATTACTTATCACAATGGAAATTTAAATACACCACCACAAAACATTTAATGTTCTGGGTAATTTAGATTGACACGACTCACTCAGAGAAACGTGATGAAAATTGATATGCTGAGCAAAATAATTGGCTTGCATGGATGGAATGTGTTATTAAAAAATAAAAATTACTGGTGGAAGGTTAAACAAAAGTATGCAAAGCGTTTGTGAAAAGCGTTGAAGAAAAAGCGGTGTGGTAGCCATAGGATTGTTATTTAAAGAACGGCTTTTTTAATGTGCACGGTACTTTAATATTACCATGCATTTAGTCATGTGATCGTTGGTGTAGGGAAGGATCAGCCTATAAGATCTCAGTAGATATCACATGATCAAATGCCTAGGATTTGCGCTGCACCGGGCAGACACTTTTCTCGTATCCTTTACACTTTCCATGTGAAAATACATTTGCTTCCCCTTTAAAGCCCTCTCCATGCATTGCAATCACGCAGGTATAAAGTTCACCCCGGCGTGGTTGGGTTCATAGTAATTCTCCATAAGACGCCTTTCATCCAGGCTTATCTTATCTGCGGGATGTGTGTCAGTGTTCAAGCGGTAGGTGTTGTAACTACAGTAAAAGAGAGAGAGAAATGCAAAGATTATCACAGAAAATTGCACATACAGTAGCAGGAAAGTACTGGAATTATTACTACACTTCTATAGATGGATCGATCCTCCAACAATGAGCTAATTCTATCCAATGCGATTCCAAAGGGTGGCGGATTTAGGTGAAACTCCACTTATAAATGCATTTTTTTTGTTGCCATTTACTAACACACACACTGTTTACTAACACACAATATCACAGCTCTTTCTGCATCCCTCAACCCCAGGCAACATATCACCCACATGGGCTTCCTCCTGCTCTATCGCCCTCCATTCCTGAACATTCTAGCTCATAGTGTACAGGTTCCGGCCCTGTGACTCTAGTGGTGGCTTCCTCTGGCTACCGGCCCCATCTGTGCTGTAGTGGACGGGGCTTATTTTAGAGGATGCGGCCATTTATCGTCCATTGGCTGCTGATATGGACAAAGTGTATTGGTAACACTCATAGCATGCATTGTCACATTAAAGAACTATCCCTCAATGCATGTAACATGCAGCAAAGCATGACAGTGTTTTGATGGTCCTTTGCTTTTCCTAGCACGCATTGCAGCCTATTTATTTTTAATGGGCCTCCCTAAGCTGGTTCCAAAAAAAATAAAAAAATGCATGCAGGTAGGTCGTTTATTGCAAAGGCAGGTAATCCCTTCTGCAATAAAATAAACACTTTGCAATTTTTTAAATTACACTCACCTGTCCTTGCCCCGTTGCAGGTACCGCTATCTTCCCCTGGTCCTTTTCTTGGTTCTAGATCTTCCCCATCTTATTTGACCTGGCTGGAATGATATAACTCCTATGCAGGCACATGGGAGTTCATGCATTTCCAAACTAGATGCACATGTGCAGCCCATGTACTGTTTATGTGCCGCTCAGTGTACAATATAGAGAAAATAGCAGACAGTTTATTTTATTGCAGAAGGCCTGGCCAATAAAGATGGATGAAAATCCAGAACCTGGAAGAGGACCTGGTGGCTGCAATGGAGTGAGCACAGGCGAGCGTGATCCAAAATATTGCAATCAGGTGGGTAAGTTTATTTCACCTGTCCCTTCTGCAGTAATGAACCTGCCTCCTGCCAATATTCTGCATAGTTCTGCATTAATGTCATCCATGTTATTATTATTTCTAATATTATTAAGCATGATTTTTATAGCGCCAACATATTATGCAGCAGTGTTCATTAAATAGGGGTTGCAAATGACAGACAGTGACACAGGAGGAGGAGGAGAGAACCCTGTCCAGAAGAGCTTACAATCAAGGAGTGCATATCTAATGTTCATTAACACAAAAAAATCCAAATGGGCCCTTAATCTTCAGATTCCTGCAAAACCCCAAAATTGATTAATTCTGGATTAAAAAAAAATAAACCAAAGGAACTTTTTGGACTGATTGGCATTATTCATTCTTTTTTTCATCATTTAGCCTGCGACATTGATAAATAGGCTGGGAGTCTCCTTCCAAATTAAATACCTAATTGACTGCCAATCTAATCCTGCCACCCCCTCCTGTTTGTCTTTTATTCCAGCCGGGCTGTGCGGTCTAATTAAATAAATATTGCGCACACCTGAAAGGTCCAGATTTTATTGAAGCTACCATCTGGCTTCCATAACACGGTATAACTTCTTTCTTTTTTTTTTTAATAAATCCTGTCTCTAGGGTTTTCTTCATCACCGCGGATTCTTCGCACTCACGACTAATCCATCTTTTTAACTAGACTAATATATACCGTGTAAAGAAAAAATGTTATGGTAACATTATTGTCAACGGTCAAAGGATTATCATAAGGAAATGGCCAATTATAATCCGACGCTGACACTATAAGGTCACCGGGCGCCATTCTTTATAGGAGGGCTGAAAATGATAGAGAGCTTAGGGGTCATTGGCTGATATTGATGATTTATTATTGGAAAGCTGATGGATTCTTATTGTGTTTGATATCAAGGTATTAGAGAATTTTATTATTGTGTTCTGGAAACATTGTGTGAAATCTTTTGTATTATTAGAGGATAGGTGACTTTTTGGTGGTATTAATGGAGCAATGTTTCTCCCCCTTTATAACATGGGGAGGGCTCATCAGGGAGCCCCTTGCTATAATTACTAAATCCACAGCTCACAGTACATTAGTGTGATGGTCAGTGGGAAGAATGTCCCTTACATTGCTGGCTATTGGGAAGAATATCACCCTTACAGATAGCCAAAAAGACTAATGATGTCACCTAAGGAGGCACAAATTGCTATTGCCCAAAGAACCCCTGGCAACTTCTGGAGGAACAGTGTATTGGAGTATTCCTCTTCCCAAAAGTTGGGGTTACTATTATTATTAATATTATTATTATTATTAATAATAATAAACAGGATTTATATAGCGTCAACATATTACGCAGCGCTGTACATTAAATAGGGGGCGCAAATGACGAATACAGACAGTGACACAGGAGGAGGAGAGGACCCTGCCCCGAAGAGCTTACAATCTAGAAGGTGGGGAAAGTAACACAATAGGAGGGGTTGATCTCATTTATAGCACACTGGACAGACTACACACTTCATGCATAACACAAAGCATACACTGCTTATACAGTACACACTATATACACAGCACAGAGCACACACGACTTATAGTGCACACAGTGAATGCACAGAATGCAACACACACTTCATACATATCATCAAACACACACTGCTTACACAGCCTAAATTACACACTACATACACGGCGCAAAGCACACAACTCATTCACAAAATAAAGCACAAATTGCTTGCACATCACTTACACATGCACAGCACAGGGCACACATTACATACACTGCATGCACAGCACGGGGCACACATTACATACACTGCATGCACAGCACAGGGCACACATTACATACACTGCATGCACCAAACTACTAACACAGCATGGAGCTCACACCTCATTCACAAAATAAAGCACAAACTGCTTACACACTGCAGGGCCCGCTTGCACAACATTTACTGCATACACACCTAAGATTACATGCAAATTATAAAGCAAGGAGTACTCAGTCTACACAACACAGATTGTGTACCAGGTTTACTATATAAGCTACACCCAGCCTACACAGAACACATCACTGGCACAGCACAGAGCACACACTGCATACACAACGCATACAAGGCACAGAGGATCCACTGCTTCTACAGTACACAACACACATCTCTTACTCACCGCACATTGCATACAAAACACACTACACACAGTGTAAAGTACAATCTGCAATAAATTAGAGCACAGAACTTTTACTGCATGCATAGAAAATTATGTAAAAAGCCCCTTCTATTGTGTGCCACGTCCCCCACCTCTTGGATTGTAAGCTCTTCTGGGCATGGTCCTTTCTTCCTCCCATGACATTGTTTATATATATATATATATATATATATATATGTATAGCATTTGTAACCCCTATCTATTGTACAACACTGCATAATATGTTAGTGCAATATAAATACAGTTCATTATAAATAATAATATTTTTTTTAGATATGTGTTAAAGATATCATCTTGCTATAGACTAGCTTATTGATGTGTGTTAATGTGTTCTTGTTTATAGTACAGTAAATACTTTGTATTTTTTAAATATTTGATGTCACTTTTTAAACCCCTCCAGTTAAAGCTCAGAGGTTCAGGTAACAGGAAACAATTGTTTTGGGTCAGTTTTCTTTTAGATGTTTTTGTTTTATTTATCTGTATGATGTTTTGTCTACTAACAATCTAAACAATCTTTGCTGCACAAATAAATATTTCTTTTATGCGAAAAAGGATTCCCAAAGCACTATGGGCTAGCTAGACAGAGTTCTCCAATCATTGGGCTTCTTACAAGAAATGATACAATGTTATCATTTGTTATCTTTTCTTGAAATGTTTAGGCCTTTATTAATGTCCTAATACTAACAATCTGTTCAAGTATTTTGACTTTTTCAAATGTATAACTAATATTTTTTGTACTGTTGTACCTTTAGACCATTTCCAGCACTTCACCTTGCATGCATGATTATACCCCAGGGGAAGCCTACAATGGGCGAAACGCATGGGGTAAAAGCTATCACATGTATGCGATTAAATACTGCATACTAGGACTAAGCTTGACATGGGCACTTAATGGGCCCTAACAAACTACAATAAATTTCTAGTAGCCTAAATGTCTAGAGCCACAATATAGCCACATTTTCGTAAACACCCTTGTTTATATTGACTGATTGTTTGCTTGTTATCACTTATTGCTACTCCAGTAAATATTTATACCCTTCAATGCCAAAAAAAATGATTTGCAATATTTTTCTTGGGTTTGGCAACATATTAGATATATGTGAACTAAAGCACTGTTCTTACTTTATACCATTTGATATGTTTAGTCCTGATCATAATAAATACATAAAAAATATATAATACATCCTCGTGCCGCAGCTCACATGGTTGAATTTTGCCAAATGTCTAATCAATGGCAGCCCGAAAAATGTAACGGCCTCACCTCCAATGATGAGCACCGATATGAAAGGAGCTTTGTGTGACAAAGAAGTTAGAGAAGGAAAAATGAGTGTCCCAGGGGCGATTCTTCCCCCCAGATCGGTGATGTTTTGTCTGCCTCCATGATTTAAGGTTTGTCAGGAGATGTCAGAGAGGCTAGAAGGCCAAGGACTTCCTGATGGCTGTAGATTTTCTTTCACACGACCTTCCTGCCGCTGATTCTGCTCTGACAAGGGCCGGCTGGCAGCAGATTCACACAATTCTCCTGGGCATTGCGGCATGCTGGAAAAGACTGCAGGCTCTTTTACCTTCTAATCATCTCTGCGATAAACTCTACAAGTGATTAGTCATTCAGACACATCAGTGGCTGCCATTCTTTATTTAACTCAGGCATTGCCGCCATGCTGCGGAGGGTGGAACCCCGCTGTACGCAAAGATGCGGATTGTGGGGTGCAGAGAATCAAATGGAAATCATCAGATATTTTTGATGGAAAGTCTTGGGTCGTCTGAACGTCGCCTTTGGGTCATGTTTAGAACTACGGCTCCTTGTGCCCTCGTAAAAGAAAGCCTTGGAAGCAAGGCACTATAAAGTGGAACTTTATGCATAAAAGGAGTGTAAAAAGGAAAACTTTTTATTGCAGAAAAGACAATAATAATAGATACTAGACACAGGTCGATATCTCATAGCCAGTCAAGGTGGTCAAGGAACCCTGAACCCAGCAAAAGCTTGAGTGTTGCATTGTTAGAGTGGTGGTGAGTAATTCCCGCCTTAAAGTTGCTCTGGCAGCACAAAAAATTGTATCTGTAGCAATTTCACCAATGCCATTTGTAGCAATGTGTACTACAGATGTGTTGGATACACAATAAAATGCACTGTTTACTGTGTGCAAAGCATTTGTGTAAATGGGCCCATCAAGCCAGCATGCCCTGGGCCCATAGATGGTCCATGTATAAATCAGAGTGCCCCCTCTAGTGTCTGGTAGCTGCCACTGGGGTGAGAATACTTTCCCAAAAAACAGTTCTGCAAATAAGAGAACAAAACTCTGGCACAGATGCCTAATTTTAAAAAGCCAAATCTTACCATTTTCTGAAAATTGTGCTTAGAATGAGGCAGCTGGCACAATGATAGTGTGTGTTATTCACAGTCAGTATTGAACTTGGGGGGGATTCTTGATATCAGAAATGCCATCCATTCTGTAGAGAGCTGAGTAGCTGCTCCTTGCATCTGACCAGATACATCACGCCACAGGAGCATAGATGCACAACATTGGTCTGGGCTGGCTGCAACTTATGGCGCATTTCCTATGTAGTCTGTGAATTTTTCTTGTTATTGATTGTAAGCTGATATATTATATGTTTGGTATGTCATCATTTATATCTACAAGGTGTGAACTAAATGCATCAGTAATGCTGTTGTAAAGGGGGAAAACACTGCAGAAAATTTAAAATATAAATTCCATTTTACATTTTAGAACAGACTAAGGAAAGGTTGGAGCCTCAGCCAGGTTGTTTATTACGGATACACTAGCTGCTGGAGTAATACAGTATTGCATACAGTTTCTGGATAATTTACATCATTTCTAGTTCCAATAGCCCTGAGGAAGGGAGACTTTCTGATCCTGAAATGTGTTGGCTTTTTTAAATAACGAATTAATCCCTACACAATTGGCCCCCAATGGGTCCCACGTCGTGCTAGAGGAAGGAACCAGCAAGCACCCCCATCTTCGTCAATCTTCTTCCTTCTTCTGCCTACATCACCCGATCTCACACTGCACAGGTGTGCGAATTTGTGAAATTTCCTACAGTAAATGTAAAAAAAAAGTGCCGATCTCACAGCGAATGTGTCAAATGAACACTTTTTTTTACATTGAATGGAAAAACGTCTTCTGTGCATGCCGGAGATCAGTAAAGACTGAATGGGAAGCCTGCAGCCCCATGGGATACGTCATGTAAGTAGCCCAAGAAGCTGTGGGCTTCCTATTCAGTCCTTACTGCCGCGGCAGTAAAGACAGAAGAGGAGGGGCCTCCCCATCTATTTTTTAATAAATATTTTACACTTTACTTAAAAGGGTTATTTATAGTAAACGTAAAAAAATGTGGTAATAGGTCATCTTTAAGGATCTTTTGATTGCATCCTTCCAGTAAGCCAGCCTTTCTTCATGCAAACGAAAGTTTGCACCAGCATGTACGGCATCCAGAATCTGACTTACCGGAGAGCCACTCCCACCCTAAGCCTGATTTCCGGTGTGGTTTATATAAATATTTTAAATTTAAAACAGGGCTCATGTCAATATTTTAGTAATATTTTTTAATGACCTATTAAATATTACATTGTTGCATTCCAGTAGTTTTAATTTGGATTCTGTAATACAACACATCACGTTTTTGCACATTAAGGTGCTTTGGCATTGCAATCATTGTGTATTGCCCACTTTAATAAACACACATTGACTCACTGCCTAGATCTTAATGCTTCTCTATATTACCTGTAATGTTTATTCTAATGGAATTCTGTTTAATATACTAAATCATTAAATGATCTTTTAAGATTTAAGTCAGTTTCCCTTCCAGACACACCAAAAATCAAAAATAAGATAATGAAATGCAAGAAAAACGGAACAATAAAAATTTCAGCAATATTTTTCAATAAACGTCTGCATTTATACAGATTAACACCTTTCCAGTTACATTCCAAATTTTATTATTATTATTTAGTCTGACTTTTAGCAAGCAAAAAAATAAAAAGTAGATGCAAAGTTAATAGTACTTAGTTGCCATAGAAGCTTAAGCTGACCTCAGTATTATTGTCCTCGAGAGGGAACTGACTCTACTATATGTTCATTCAGTGGATTAATGGACTGCTGGTTCTTTTATAAGTGGCTGTCTAACAACCAAAATAGACTCATGTTGTAAAACTGACTTCTTAGCTGAACAGGCTGTGGGCTCATTTGTGGCAGATTCAATGGAACAAAGTCAATTCTAAAATCGCACAAAGAAAAAAATATAGAAAGTTGTTCATAGAAACAATTTTAATGAACGTTTTATAATTAGCAGAAACATTTTCTAATATAAATGTGGCCATTTGAAAGTTTTAGGCTGAGGTTTATCTGTCCCTTTGCTTTGTTAAATTGCCCATGTCTTAATGCTGAGGGTTGAGCGGGTAATTTGCTGCACAATGGGAGCTGAGCCTCTTCATTGCAGACTTATGGCTGGCTGTCACAATCGGCCTGATTGTTGGTCACAGATAATAAGGGATGATCTCTAGACCAGGTTGAAGTATGTTTTGCTGGAGGTGGTGTAGTGAAACAATTGTTTAATATGTTAGTTAAAACGCACCCAAAGCACCACAGGGGACCACAGTATTCTTTATGCAAATGTTAACTTTCTGAAAGTCTGTATTTGCATAGAAATAGCACCTTGCTCCATGAATGAAGTCGGGAGTCCACCTGTCAGATTCTCACCTGAGACAACCGAGAGTAATCATCTGACGTGTGTACATAGCCTTATATCATTATAGGCTAAACCTTATCTTCCTATACCCCAGAAGTCAGGGTATCTGCATGGGCCACCCGAAAATATATATTTTAATTGTACTTTCTAAAAATTGAAATGTTTGCACATGATGTAGCTGGCCAGAAAAGAAATTCTGCTTGGACATGCAGGAACTTTTGTTTCTCAAACAATCAGCTACATTGTCGTTCTGATTTTTCTTTCCTGATTCAGGGCCGGCACCACTGATGATATCTCCATTAGGGGAATATTAGAGTCAGCCAACATAATAAATTGAATATGAGTTAGGAGCTCTATTTTGCAGGATTTTGTAATCTTCTCCCACTTGTAGTTTGCCAGAAAAGAGTTTTTGTGGGTTTGTTAAAAGTGCTTTGGTTCCCCCCAAACATCAATTGGTCAACTTTGGCCTGGAGTTGGTGCCAGAGGTGGGGAATTAGATTTTAAGGTCCTCTAGGGCAGAGATCAAAGTGATTAATTCTCTGTTATAGCTAACTAACCTAATAAAATAGATATTGTTTTATTCTAGAAAGTGACCCTCCAAGGGCTAATTCACTAGGGGAGTGAGATTGTTTTTACAGCTTCCTTATGCCAGCAATTGCTGCCTCTTAGGGACACTCTACATGTAATGTCTCCTTGCAGCAGTCCTATAGGAAGAAATAGGGGGTGCAGTGAGCGGTACTAGAACCAGCCGGGAGGAGCCGCACAAAATTGCACGATGAAGAGGCAGGTGTGAAGGGTATCTGGTTGTTCCCCATCTAACCCCAGTTTTGGGCACCAACATGAGGATAGACCTTCAGCAGACTGGGGACATCAGATCAGGGATCCATGCATGCACAATAATAGGATAATTGTGTTGACGTCTTTTAATGATTAGCATTACAATGCTTGGTCTTGATCTGAATGGAGACTTTGAAATGTGGATGGTAAGTCCAAATGAAGTGTGCACTTACATAATAAACAAAAAATATATACCTTTCTAGATAACAAACAATAAAATCTGCATACGATTTTGCCTGTGATAAAAGTGCCAGATACCAATCTTTGAATCTTTATGTATTCTTGATGAACTCTCTTTTGCACATTGCAAAGTTTCACAACAATCACCACTTTTTACTCTAAAAGTGAGTATAATTGCCAACCCCTTAAAGTGAGATATACCTAGTAGTAACACAAGTTAAATCAAGTTAGATTAAAGTCCTAACCCAACAAAATATAATTAGTGTTTTTTTTTTTTTTAATCAGGGTTCTATACAGAGCTCTCCCTATTGGTATGTAGTTTTCAGTTCATAGATCCTTAAGGGGGTACTATATTAGACACGCTTGTAGAAAGGGTTTAAGTCTCCATTCCGACGTGTTTCACATTAGCGGGCTTCCTCAGAGAGAGAAGGACAACACTACAGTGTTACATAGAGATAGTACAATAGATTGTCAACAACTGTACACACGTTGGTGCAGTATAACAATATTTCATTGCAAATTTGCCTTCAATCACGGTGATATGGAACAAATAAATTGTTACCTGGCAAGCAACGAGGAGTCCTATTTTCCCCTCAAATAAAGGTTTGTTGGCAACTACCCAGTCAAGCCATTCTTGTTAAATCTAACCATTAATAGGCTAAATCTGCTGACAATCACTGTATTTGTTGCCAAGAAGTCCAAATCTTTGGTAGCCATCTCTCACAATATATGCAGTCACACCATGGCCATTACCACATTTATGCAACAATAAAAACAAGACAAGAACCAGCCACACAGAACTTAAAAAGGCATTTAATTGCCCAGTCCAGATCTTTTTAAATGACTAACCATTTGAAAGAAAAAAAAACATTTTGCTGATTTGAGTATTTGGAGTGACAGGTCCCCTCAGTCCTCGGTTGGCCTCGGGCTGTGTGGCTCAATAATTGCCGTACAAAAGACAGCTAACAGCAAACAGGGCCCTGGTCTTCTCAAACTGACTTCCTGGCTCCTTATTGAAGTCTGCGCTCTGTCTTATCCGGGTTATAATTCATCAGTCTCGCAGTTCCCACAGGGACAGGATCCAGGAGACCCGTGTCCACATCCCACCTTACCAGAGGGCATTCCTGATGGCCCATACATAAATAGGAAATTGTGCCCAGCACTGGAGGGCCACTCCTCGCCTATCATATCCAAATAATCATTTCACAAATTATCATAATTATCAATCAATCATCTCTTAGAGAAACAATGTAATAGCGAGGTATCAGATGTCTGCTATGACCTTAAGTATTACATATCTCATTTTAAATGACAGGAGATTAATAGTTTCGGTAATGCATATTTGAATGGAACACAACACTATTATCTTGTGCTGATACAACCAGAACAGGCACAGCATTAAAATGACATTTTTAACCTCACATGTAGCTGAGAGAATTATCTGTAATTGATGAGAAGTGCCACGGTGCGCTAATGGGGAAATAAGTCAAAGTTTTAGTTATGCAAGAACTGCTGCTATAGAAAAAAAGAGAGAAATAATTATACTGCAAAAATCCCTAAAATTTAACTTTTTGCTTTTATGTTTATTTTTTGGTAATTTATTAGAAAATCAGGGTAAATTACAATGATTCTATCAAGAAAAAAAATATTTTACGTGGAATTTTGTTTTATTTCATGAGAATGTTGGGGTAAATAAAATTATTTTATTAGGAATATTTTAAGTTGATTTTTTTTAACTTATAAGAATATCAGGGTAACTAAAATGATTATGTTAAAAAAAATCTAGGAGAATATCAGGTATATAAGTCAATATATGATTTATTAATTATTAAATTGTAATGTATTATTTTATTAAATTAATGAAAAAAAATCAGGAGGACTAATATATATGTGTTGATGAGATTAATATTGTTTATTATTTATTTTTTTAATGGTTTAAATTAAAATAAAATGGAAATATTAGAAAGTTTTAGAAAAAATAAAAATAACATTATCTAGAAAACAAGTGAAAAAAAAGAAAAGAAAAAAAATATATATTTATTATAAATAATTATTTTAAAAATAAATCAAATTCCAAAATATAAACTCAATTTTAGGATAAAGTGATAATAGACAATAATAACAGGTACGCCATGTGGTGACATGGATTGTAGCTTTTTCTTTAAGCTTTGACTTTTGTTTGTTTTGCCCTCTTGATAACAGAGACGAAAATAGGACATGATGGAATAAAAAGAAAGGAAAAAAAAAGAAAACAAAATCCTTTTCCACTTGGTATCACAGAAGATTTAATGCCGCTGATTACATCTATTT
The DNA here is from genome assembly GCF_032062135.1 of Pyxicephalus adspersus. Lineage (NCBI taxonomy): Eukaryota > Metazoa > Chordata > Amphibia > Anura > Pyxicephalidae > Pyxicephalus > Pyxicephalus adspersus. Next base: position 52,172,355 of record NC_092868.1, read on the forward strand.
GTTGTTGAGGGATAAATTCTTTCTTTTTTTTTTTTCTCGTATGTTGAAAAATAATTGTGGAGCTGTTGCCCGTGTCTATCCTATTGGATTTTGATAAGAAGGCTATTCAGCTCTCATAATGTCCTTCTATCCATTTTCAGCCAGCTTTTAACATGTCTCTTTATTTGTCCCTAAAGCCTCTTCAGCGATGCCTTTTCATTACAAGTCTCTCAGCTGGCTCTCCAGAGAGACCGGGCCGACAAGAGTGATAGATAGATAGATAACTCTATAGATTATTTCGCACAGATGTTTTCTCTCCACTAGCCCCTAGGCTATTCCTTCCAAGTAAACAGAGACAAAATAGAGCTCTGCTCAAGAGAGAACTCTCCGAGGACCAGTGACACCAAAGCCGGGGCCTTTTAAAAGGCTTTGGATGACTATAGCTCCATTCTTCGACTCCAGCCTTGGATTAAAAACATTTATTCTAACTGTTTTTAAAGGGGTATGTGAAAGACAGCAGTGTTAGCATCAGTATGGGTGGATGATAATAATATCTATAACTAATAACGAGATAGGAAACTCAATCAGCTATTGAGGAAACTCTATTCGCTATTGTATTACCAGCCTTCTTTGGTGCCATCATACTCCACCGAATGTCCTTTAAAAACTCCACCAAACCCCACCATATATAACTGCTTTATATTTGATATTTGAAAGCTATGTTCACATTGGTGATTTAATGTACAGCGCTGCGTAATATGTTGGCGCTATATAAATCCTGTTTATTATTAATAATAATAATATTATTAAATTGGTGCATTTACTGCTCCTCATGCCAGGAAACCACTGCCTCTGGGGAGATACTACACATAGCTCCCATAGAGCAGCAGTCGCCAACCAATGGTCCAGAGGCAGAGAAAATTTTGGTGGTCTGTGGTCTTCTTTTCATGACACAGCCGGGAGGCGCACCGGCTGGAGCCACGGACCATGTCTCCTGTACAGATCACAGGCTCAGATGGGTGGGCGTCTAGAGAAACAACCCACCCACTCTCTCATCGTAGGTTTAGACCTGCGATAGGAGTGGGCAGGTTCTGCCATCATGACGTCACTCTGGCGGAAGTTTTTTCCCCCTTGATACACGGCTCCCCAAGCATGCACGTTCTGGAGTCCATGAAAATAGTGGTCCGTGGAGTCCAAAAGGTTGGTGACAACTGCCATAGAGAATAAATAGGGGCGGCAGTGGACACTATCAGTACTGCTCAGTGCCGCCAGCTGTCACATGTGTAGATATTGGTGCTTTTTCAACCATCTCTGCTGGGCAAGTGCTTGAGCAACTGGTAAGGTATCAGCCATGCAGAGCCACGCAAGTTTGTGAGATAAAGAGGAAGGTGAGAACTTGTCCTAAGAGTGCTGTCAGCTGTCAAATGAGCAGCCGTCCCTGACACCTGGGATTTTCACTTCAGCTCTGGTCACTAAAGAACCAGCAATAGAGTGCAAGTGCCAGCGGCTAGGGGCCACACAGGATTGCTCAATCCCGAAGCACGTCTGATCCTACCTGAAGGGTCCTTCCAACTAAGACTTCTGCTCTGTCCATTGCTTGATCTTACAAGCCATCCACCTGCTTCTGAGTGTGCAGAGCCTGCGGTCAGGCAGTTGACATATCTATCATGATCTATCTTCCTTCTCTTCCCTAAGTTCCAAACTTATTTTGGAAGATGGAATACATTTTTCAATGCCCAATAAAGACAGAACTTTGCTTTATCTTCTATCTATTTTTCTTCCCATCTAGCTAATATCTGTCTATCTATCCGGTTTGCATCTATCTACTGAAATTTCCCTAAATTTCATTAAATGAATTTCTGTGAAATTGATTTTTTAAAGACAGAACTTTACTGGGGAGATTCAGCTGCAAGCTGTGCATTTCCTTTCATGATGCAGTTGTTCTATAGGCGTACTTGAACTATTTACCTTACTGCCCTGACTTCTGTGACCTTCAGCTATTAAACCGCCAAGCCCATCCCTAAATGAATTTATGGCCCCATAAAGAAAAGCCATCATTAAGCTCATTTTAAGGGATGACAAACTTTACATGATGCTGGAAGTTGCTGTCAATGTGCTGTCTTCTTTCATTTTTGGTCTCGTACAGATGTTAATTTGGTCGGTTACTGTACCGAAAGTGTAATATTTTCATAATATTTGGCAATCTGCAGCTGCTTCACTAGACAAGTTCATTATATAAAAAATTGACTGAACAAACCCAAAAGCTTTGCATCCCCTTCCAGCAACTGCATGGCTGGACAATAAAAAAAAGTTCGGCAGGACTGCCACCTCCTTGACGTGTCCAATGGCACAAAAAAGTCCCACCAAGCCTGCAGACAGCCAAGAGTGAGTTATGATGAGGCGTTCGGTGAAAAGTTCAACGCTATACACACTGGCCATTTTGTGAAGGTCAGAACGTGGTCACATACTGTTCTTGTAGAGCGCAGTTACAGATCGATCTTTTATATACAAATTCACTGTAATTATTGCAATAAACTCGAATACGGGTAAAGTGAGCTTTTTTTTTTTTTTTTTTTTTTTACTTTGAGCGCCAAGGCAGATGCACCTTAGCAAAACAACAAAAAAAGACAAAAATACAATTTATATTATAATATCCACATCAACATATGCAAATAAAAAGCCTTCAAACACAAAAAAACAAATGAATCAAAAAAAAAAAAAATATTACGAAGAACAAAATCAAATTAAAAAAATAAAAATGAAAACTTAATAAAATAAAGGACTCAAATATTTTTTTTTTTCTTACTGAAATCCTTTAATGATACTAGGAAGAAAAATTCAAAGTATAATAAATAATGTCTAATCCTCTAGTTTACATAAGTTTATATGAAGAAATAAACAAACCCCCACGCACATTGTGAGACATCTTGCTCTACTCATTTAATGCATAATGATTTACTATTGGAATCCAAATGTACTTTGAAAGGTGGTGCAGCCCCTTCTCACTAACACAACGGCTCTGCCAAATGATGTCATTTCAATGGTATTTACATTGACGGAACGAGCGGCCAAATAATTCCCATTAAAACAGACTGAAGGATTTGTATCATAACACCAACCAAAAGCAATAACCATCATCGTCATTCATAATCTAATTATCCTGGTGCTTATCACAGGGGCTATGGGCCAGAGCCAGATACAGCTTGCATGGGTTAAGCTCTACTGACCAATCACAAATCAGATTTCTCCAGTCTTACTGAGCTAAATTGATGGGTGCTTACACTTCATTGGTTGCATCTGTTGCATGTACAAAATATGTTGCTTGCATGTATATTTATTGCAATATTACAAGTACCTGTTGTATAGCTGAGCTAGGAGAGTGAAGTACAGCATTGGATGCCAGTTACTTGTGCTTCATCGCCCATATGGTAACAAGGAACATGAGTTTTGTGGTAATTTTATAACTGGGAGAACAGAAAACCCTTTGGCCATAGATATTTTATCCGTATCTTTACCTGTTATCTTTAGCTTTAACTACATATACCACTCCACAACTGATATCTAATGTGCTTGCTTTGGGCATTGGTGGGCTTAAGAATCCAAGAGCCCAGTGGTGCATTTCCTATGGCTGGTTTCTGACATCTTAAAAACTTAGGGGTGCTCATATCCATTTGTGGTCCATACCAGTACTTGGTTCTACTCATTCATGCAAGTTCATGCTTATGAAAGGGTCTCTATCAACCATATGAGTTTGACTACAGACTAGCAAAGCCAAAATTCCCTTCTTCAGCTTATCCTATTTTAGAAATTTACAAAGTATTCAACGGCTGATGTCTCTCACGATCAATGGACTTGCAGAAGATTAAAACAATGATTGAACATTCAGAGTCTCCTGACCAACTATGGAACTGATGGATATAGCAGCCAATCGTATTGTCCTTTCCGTGTTTCTCCACCAGAGAACTAATAGAATCTAAATGGCTGCTTTGTTCAACATCAAGAGGCCCTTGTTTCATCACTGGCAACTACAGCAACATGGAGCTTGACTTGTCTCTTAGGTGGCCAGAAAACAGTGGTCCACCATGGCTTTCTCTACTATGTAGAGACAACACGTTCATGTCCAGGCCATGGAACCACTTCAGGAAAGAAAAGTCAGACTATAACATTTAGTGTTGGGGAATAAATCAATCATTTCCTACCTTTTGAAGGCAGCCACCTTGTGATGTCACTTCGGACTCTGGCAAAATTTGCTAAGGGAAGAAAAAGGAAATAATTATTCACCCGAAATTGATTATTATGTGTTATATAAAGACAAAATATTGTTGTGTAATAGCTTAGGAAATTGTAGAACCCGGGCCTTTTCCCTGCATCCAAAAACAAGATAAAATTTAATAAAGCTGACCACATTGTACATGTTCACACATTGGTGCTTAGAATAAAACACAACACTGGACAATGGACACCACTATATCTGTGGTCCCCGGGGAATTATTCAACATACTTTCACCTAGTCTGATTACATGAATACATTTTAATATTATTCCAGGCACTGGGGTCAGCAAAATTCCACTACTTTATTGCTAAAATTATTTGCTAAAATTGCAACTTTTTCTTTTTGTAGGTTTTTAATGATCATGACAATCACATCATGAGAATGTTTCAAGTCCCCCGTTCATCGATATGATTTGACCCTCATCTTAACCATTGATTAGCCTCTTCATGATTTATTATCCTTTTAACAAACCTATTGATTGAGACAATGTATTTTAAACATTCCTTGTCAATACTTTTTAAACAGAATCCAATATTGGCTACTTCAGACCTAATGAAAGATTAGAGAGGGCAAATGGCATTGTTTAACACTTCTACTTGTTAACAATAGTCTGTGGTTTCTAAACCGCTTTAAGGCTGGGGTGGAGAACCAATACTAAAGACAAGATGAAATATAGAGAGTGGGACATGTACTTAGGGCATATTTACAAAGCAACTTATGGGCTCCATGAGGTCAGGGAGGCCAAACTACAAAGCTGCTTCCACTTATTGGTCAGCTATGAAGTCTATTGGTACTTTGAACAGTCTAAAGTAGCATCTTTTGTTTCCATCCAGTTTCTACTTTCATCTCTTTTTGGTTGATGAGCCTCTACTAGACTTCATCCTAGATAAGTGTGCACAAGAGTAAAATATTTTATAAAATACAGTTATACAGGAGGCTGACGGCAGGAGCTATCAGAGCTGGGATCTGTGGTCTATCTCCTTCATTTTTGAAGTGGCAATTCATCTACATCTATACAGGGATTCCTCTCTGTCATCGGTTTGCACCTACCCTCATCATGAGCTCTTGGTTTGCTTTGAGGCCCTATATACAATTGAATGAAGATGAGAAGATACTGTAATGTATGATATATGCTATAAGTAATTATCTCCCAACGTTATTACCCTGATGAAGCGGCATTGACCGTGAAACGCGTCAAGACACCATCTAATGTTGTGAGATGCTATACTGTTAAATCATTTTATATAAAATATGGTCCTATGAGCATTATTGATGTTCACATTTTGCCATCTTGCATATTAGGAAAAATGGCATAATCTTTTTATTGGTGTTTTAATATTTTCGAAATAAAAAGTTTTTGTTATTTGATTTTATAAATTTGCCAAATAAGTCCCCGTTCTTTCTGCATATTTTGAATTGCTACAAAACTGTGGGGATATGGCAGGCAATTATTGAAATATTGAACTAAGCAGGTAATCAACCCATCATACCAATTTCAATAACTTTCAGCTGTATACTTTTTTCTTATTTGGAAGGTTGTGTGTTTTATGGAACATTTAAGGTTGCGTAGATGACCCCATCATTAAAAAGTACCTAAGACTCTCAACAGTCATCATTCCAACTGCGGATGAATCCAAACCCCAGCTCTGTTCAACAAATGACTTCAGCTGAAATCTGTTGGAAGGGTCAACCTTCATGGTCATCCACAGCTCTTATTACTTCCTCATACATACTTCAATGCAGTACAGTATTACAATTACAGTAGACAGTGGTGACATGGAGATCAGAAGGAGGAACTTTTAAGAGCTGTGGACTGACCATGAAAGTTGATGTTTCCACCAAATTGAAAACAATGTGGAAAGGCAAGGGGCCATTGGTTGGCAAAAAAACTAGAGCTTCCTCACACTTCAGGATAAAAAATTCATTCAACACCTAAAAACTACCTACGATAAAACATAGAAGGGTTAGACCATTTGCTGAAATTTTTTTGGTTTCTCCAGTAGAATTAATTGCCCCTTGAACTTGTGGACCTGAATTGTCACCCTGAAAAAAAATCAGTGGAAATCCAGAAATCAGTGGAAATCCAGAAAAAAATCAGTTGAAATCCCATTTGTTTCAACTCTAGGACAAGAAGTCAAGAGAAATCTTCCCAGCTGGACATAGAGAGCAAAAACTTTTCCCCTCCTCATTGACTTTCTACCTTAACCATTGATTTGCCAAAATCTTGCCAATTTTTAGACAACAAAATCTAATTTTGCTCATCCCTATTAAACAATTTTGTAATATTTCAGGGTGTTTTTGCACATTTGAGTTTCACCTAACAATTACAATTCTCAGGTGAAAAGGTGCAAAGGGAGTCCTCTTGATGTCCACAATACACACCTTTATGTGCTACCAGTCAAGGATTTTGTTGCCTGTAAAGACTTGGAGGGTGACAGAGAAGACGTGAGAGATGATAGGACAGTATCGCCATGCGGCTCTCATAAAACAACAGTTTATAAGTAAGCATTCTTCGGCTGAACTTGATTATATTCCAGAGACAGATCACAAGGGTTCCATTTAAATAGTAATGTTATCCCTCTCTTCTACCCAGTCTAGATAAACTGTCATTGAAAAGAAGGGCTGTGAGATTATGGGGTTTGATGTGCACTTAACCCAGTGTTGCATTTTTCGGACGCAAGTGAAAAAAAATAAACTTGACGGGCCGGCTCCTCGTTTCCAACCCACTGAGAAAGCTTTTACACTGTTTATATGATGTTAACACACATTTCTAAACACTTCGCAACGTATACATTGTTTGTGAACGTCATGTGGTTTAACTTAAGATCCGGTGCATACGTAAATTCCAGCCGGCTTAGTTCTCCGGATCTACGTTGGCTCTAAAGGCCAATGATCTAACAGGGCTTCACTTATCTATGCTCTGAGCCAAATCAAATTCACTCATCAATAATGATAAACTCCAAGGAGATAAATAATATTTCAATTATTTCAAATGTGGCCAATGCAATGCAGAGGAGCTGGGGAGGCACAGGACTTGGATAATGGTGGCTGTGAACAGGTAAATTTAAGAGATAAATATAATATCTTCTGGCATGCTCTGCAGAGAAGTCAGCAACACCAATTGAGAGCATAAAAAGCTAAAGCACCATAATGGGGGCACTATAATAAAAAAAACAAAATTTTAGCTACAGGGCTCCGTGATTCCTAGCTATGCTTTCAAGGGGAAGATGGAAATACATAATCCATTGGACTACTGCAAATTAAAAACATTGAGTACATTTGTGTCCGAGCCACATTTATGATGAAAGGTCAACGCAGGTGTATGCGGCTGTCGCTGTGGAAGAGATGCTAAATCTCTCTTTACAGGAGATAATCTTTTAATCACCTGATAAATCCCAGCCTTACCATCACAAGGAGAAGGATGGAAACAATGTGCACTATTGCCAAGATGGAGGACCCTGCCTCCTCCTTCAGCAAATATTAATCCTGCACTTGAATAGAACCTATAGAAGCTATCTTACTAAGATTGTTCATCAAGTGAACATCTCAGTGGGGGGGGATGCTGTTTTTATTCTGAATATATGCCTACCAAGCCTCTGTATAGAGTTCTACGAAAACTAAAAATATTACTTGTCTTGTTGTCATTATGTGACTTCCAAGTTACTAACTTTAATTTTTGACTGTAACTTAGAAATTGTTGATCCTGGGTGTGTGGGGTGGTGATAATCACTGGTATGAGCCATTCTATAGACAATGCTTAGGCCCCTGTTAGTGGCCTGAACCTTAAAATGATCATTCTGTAAAGGTCTTTTTTTTGGTCCTTGGCTGCTCAACTCCTGGAGAAACCAAGCTGATCATTCAATACAGTGCTATTGATATATAATAAGTGAGTATTTTATAACCAGAAACACATTGGCTTTTTTTAGTTTTATCATTAAAAAGTCTGGTTGTTTATGAGCCTCAAAAAGACACTCTTCCACAAGATTGACCTCTGTTGGGGGTGGGGCGTTGTATCAGCAGGAGGTGTGGCTTAACTCTAAGTCAGAGCAAAAGTCAAGGCCTATTGGAGGAGCTGCCGGCCAATCTAACTAGAAATTTTTCAAGGCTTGCAGAATTTTTGGTGCCTGCTTTAGCAGCTTTGGATAGAATAGGGATAAAAGTTACTTCCAGGTTTTTATTTATCCGTGACTCCGTTGGATAGATTTCTCCACCATTTTTCACCTTTGAACCCCATACAACAAAAGGGCCAAACGGGCTACATTTTTGATACAGATCCAAAAAACACTGCCACCAGAAAAAAAAATAAAAATTGACAAACTCACTAACATTTTTCTGTCCAACATTAAATAAAGCATTTTGCTATGTAAAAGTAAAATCATCAACTTGAATTCCAAGGAGATATAAATGCTACAAAGTGGATTGTATTCAATAGAAATCATCACTTTATTTTATTGAATACAATATTGCATGGACCTGATTTAGGAACAGAGAACAGAGTAAAAGGAAGATGAGCTCATCAGTCAGCAGCTTCTCCTTCTCACTGTCCAATAACAAGCTGGGGGAGGGACAAGACCTATAACAGTTATTTAACTGCAGCTGGGAAAAATCAGGTCCTGTCCTTTTGGTATATATATATATATATATATATATATATATATATATATATATAAACTTATATATCTAATAGTTGTGTGCCTGGAGTTCAGCTTGAAGGCAGCATGAGGTAGGAAATCTTCAGAGAGACCAGCACCAATGGCATGCTATAGTGTCTTACTGGGCACAAGGCCCGCTCAGTAATTTTATATCACGCTGGCCATTTTTTCCCTCCACAAGCCAGTCTTAGGTTTCTTATTAATATGTAGGAATGGTGACATCCTTCTCTAGCCCCCCCGTGACCTCTCTTCCTGCATGTAACTGATGTTCAGCAACTTGTCGTCTTTCTCGCAGAGGAGGACTTGCTCCCGGTACCCATTCAGGCCCTGGAGATCTCAATTCAGCCTTTTCTCCTCCACCTCTAATACTTACAGCAGTTCTCATTGTTGTCAGAGACAAAATACAGCATGATCGTCTCCCAGGGGCCGTGGATAAAGTTACCCCAGTTTCTCTTTTATCTCTTGGGGTAATTATCATATCCTTTGTGTGATTGTGCTGCGTGTCAGATGTACAGATGGTGAAGATTTGCAAGATAACACGCCATGATGCATACAGTACAGTGCGCGCCTTTTCTCTAAGTTGGAGATCTTCCTAGCCAATCACCTAATATATAAAAAGGTTTTTTAAGTTAATGTAAAAAAAAATGGAAGAATTATTTTAGTATTCTCTTTGCAAATTCAACAGTCAAACCCAAAAAATTCTATCGGTGCAAAGGTCAGTCCATGGAACACCCAGACAGTTATTAGGACCCAGAAGGGTGAAGTTTTATTGTTGTCCTGTCCTGGTAATGAGGTGTCACCTGTAAGTAATCCCCCTATTGGTATCATCAGCACAGGAAGTGAGGGCAAATCTTCTCATGAACATATATGGTAAATAAAACCTATGATTCGGAATAAAAAGTTTTCTTGAATTATAGCAATTAGCAGAGGATGATCAGGTCCAAACCCCGGGATTTGTATGAGTGTGTTATAAATTAGCTGGCACGACAGTCCAAGAAGTAGATGGTGACCCTGGATGACTCCGGAACAAGAATTGCTCAGCTATTTTAGAAAGAAAAGCAGATGGGGCATTATCAGGGGTAATACTTACATGGAAGTCCTACACATTACCAATCTGTCCAGGTTACATGAATTCTGAGCCAAGCAAATGTTTCAAGTTCACTTTATCCAGTTTAGGTCCAATTGGAATCGATGGCCAACCTCTTGACCGGCAAGGTAAAGAATTGGCTGTGAGCCTGTTGGTAAAGTACACAGCTAACATTGTTCCCATTGGCTGTTGGTTGTCAAGGCCACTTCTTCCCCCACCAACTGCCAGCCAGTAGCATTGCTGGCCACTGTGTACCTTAACAACAAACTCAGAGTCTATGTTTACCTCGCCAAGGCATTTTTTTGTTCCTCCATGGTGAGATCTACTTAGCATTCAAGATATATAATGATAGGTCCACTTTTACGACTTTCTATAAACAGCTTTGTAGAAGAGGAACAGGTTAAAAGGAAGTGGTTTTAGGAGATCCCTCAGAAGGATTTATAAAAAAATGAAGAAGAAAGCCGCCAACTTTAATGTTTAATGGTGTATAACACTCTAAATAGTTTAAATACCCCGTAAGCCACTTTTTGTTCCACAAGTGACGTGTGGAGAGCCGATGAAAAAACACATGAAAGAGCCGTGTAAAAATAAATCAGGGGAACATGTGACTCTGAAAAGTAACCTGTCCTTCCTTGCGCTGCTAATCCGGCCGCCACATAGACAAACACGGCCCGGTGAGATGCACCTTACCTCCTCCCAGATCACTATGTAAAGTTACACTTTTCACCCCCGGCTCATGACACTCATTATGTACCTGTGATTAATGACGGCTCTTTCTCTGCACCCTCTGATACCTTGTGAGTTCAAATACAGAGATTTCAGAGGATCATACCTGCCAATCATAGAACTAAATTTAACAATACACGGGCAAAACCAAAAACTTTTATCTGTGTGTGTCTTTTTTTTAATTGGGCTGCTTGGCACAAAAAAGAAATTCTCAGCTGGTTATAAAAATAATGCTATTTTGGAAAGGTGAACTAATAATGTCAACACAATATAGTGAAAAGGAGCCCTTTGCTTTGTGTGCCAAAAGGGCCCATTTACTCCCAAAGCCATTCCATGCATTTTGCTGCAAATAGTGATGTAGGGTCGATGGGAAGAACTACATCACACAGCAGTGGGTGCTGTTTTTGGCACACTAGGAAGTGCCATTAGCAGCCAAACATGGAGGTTGTGATGCGCAGGAAAATTTCTCTTTCCGCAGGACAGGTAGGTATTACACCCATTCTTTTGTGAGGTGAGGTGTCACTTATTGGGTCTTTTTAGGAAATTGACAGGCTTATGTTAATTTGTGTATTTTATATCAGCTTGAAAATCACATGTGAGGGTGTCACAGCAAAGACCATACCCAAACCCATTCCATACTCATATTACCAGTCCTTTTTTGCTGCTGCTCCATCAGATTTCGCTACCTCCAGTGCTGAAATTCCACTAATCTTCCCTACTAACCCCCTTTCTTATATCATTCTTTCTAAACACCTAAACCCCCCTTTACCTGCCCACTGTTTAAACATAAACCCAGTTCCTTCCGTGCCCATGCAAAACCTGAACCTTGCCCAGTGCCTACTATTAAATCCTTCTTTCTAAGTGCCTAACCTTAACATCCTCACCTGCCTATTACCAAAACCTATGCCCATCCTCTTCCTTGCCTATGCATAACCTGCATCCACTACCCAGTGCCAACCGCTTAATCCTTCCTAAGATCCCAAACTTAACCCACCCTTTACCTGCCAATGCCTAAACTTGAGCTTAACCCCTTCCTTACCCATGCATAACTTTACCCCCTGCCCAGTGCCTACCCTTAAATAGTTTTTTGTAAACACCTGCCCAATACCTATACTAAAACCCAACCCTTTTCTCTGCTCATGCATAACGTGAACCGCCTACCCAGTGCTTACCCTTAAATCCTTCTTTCTAAGAGCATAACTCCCTCCATCTACCCACTATGTAAACTTTGGCCCACATCCTTCCCTGCCCATAAATAACCTGAACCTCCTGCCTAGTGCCTACCGTTAGATCCTTCTTTCTAAGAGCATAACTCGCCCATCTGCCCACTACGTAAACTTTGGCCCACCTCCTTCCCTGCCCATGAATAACCTGAACCTCCTGCCCAGTGCCTAGCCTTAAACTTTCTGCTAACCAACTTTCCCAGCCAATAGCTAACTTTACCCTCCCTGCCTGATGCCCAACCTAGCAGAACCTAACCCTTAACTGTAACCCACTAGTTTTCCATCCATGTATCAAGCAAATTCTGGCAGGTAGCAAAATCTAATGGAACACTAAAATAACTGATATCCATCATCGTACTTATGTGACAATGCTCAGGGTCTAGCATATGGGTGCTTGCTGTCACAGAGGAAGAATGCTGGAAAGAAAGGAGAAGAATGGATCGGTGAGGAAGCACTGGTAATGCGGGTATAGGATGGGGAGCAAAGAGGAGGTTGCTTTGAAGAGGCACCATCACTTTGCCCTCGCATGGGTAAGGGTACAGCGTCTCTTTACATTTATTTTTAAACTTAAACATAAAAACGTAAAAATCTAGCATTTTAAATTTTGAAATGAATACCTAAAATGAAAAAAAAATTATCTTTAAGAATGTTGCTTTTTTCTTTGCTTGTGTAATATCTCTTAAAAATGTTTTTTTTTTAAAGGACACGAAGACCTACAATGTATCAAAATGCAAGATCATTCATTTCAGGTCCTAGAAGATTTCATAAACTGAAAGAGATAACTGGAGATTCTCGGTTCCAGCCTGGAGGGGCTTTTCAAGAGTTCTTTTTCCTACAACAAGGCTGTCAAAGAGTGACAGCCTACTGGGAGTAATTGGCAAGACAATAGAGATCAAACAGAGACATTTATAACGTGGTACAAGACATTGTCCTATCTGTCTTTGAGTGGACATGTTGGGTCACTAAGCTGTCTGTCACTTCCATGGAGGACATCTGAAAATCACCTCCACAAAATCACACAATTAAATGTTTCCACCCCTCGCCATTTATCCCAGAAAGAATTCATTCTGCAGCTTTTATTATTTTTTTTGTACTTCTTAAGCAAATGTCCTTTTTTAATGAGTCTCCTCGCTTCCAATATCCTGCTCTGCTGCTTAACACTGATTCACCTAAATTAAACGGAAATTAAGCAAAGATGTTCGGGCAGCCTGTAATGTGAAGCTTGCGTTTTCGGATCAAACTGAAGAACATTAAATTTTCAGGGCCAGAAGTCAATGTGACAGGCTGCATGGGGGAAAGGCCAGGAGCTGCTGTCACAAGGCAGGACATTATGAGGTCAAATAGAGTTAATGGAGTGCGGGGAGGCTCTAGTCTTGTGTGATAGGATCATTGGCTGTTCAAGGAGGTTATAAGGATCAACTTGTTCCTGAATCTGAATGGTTTTTCTTAATTGGACAAATGTATTGTATTGGGAACTTTTTTTTTAGGATATTAATGTGTATCGAAACCCAAGAAGTTATATATTTTATCTTAGTTTGTAGATGTGGTGGTTGCACTTGTATTCTTCTTTTATTATTTTTCCTATATTTGTATTCATGCCAGTAAAATGCTTGCTGTTCTGCAGTGACAACACCCATTCACTGGGCCTGGTTTATTAAAGCTCTCCAAGACTGGAAACGATAGACTATCATGGGAGAACCTGGTTGATCCAGCAAAATTGGAAATCATTTTTTTTAAATCATTTGTTATAAGTCACAATTGCTTTTAGTCCTGGACCAGATCCATTCCAAGTTTGCTGGACCACCCAGTTTTGTCCATGATAGTCTATCTTCTCCAGCCTTGGAGAGCCTAACTAAATTAAGTTTGTTGTCACCTGGGGATAGTGTCATTGTTCCAAGATATTTAATGCTCTTGAACAATGGCACACCAACACCTATGGACCACTATGTAACACTAACTCTTCACAGTGCCAACCTAATAACCTGTTCCCAGAATACGACTCTCAATAACAAACTGATACATAGGATCCTGAAATACTGTTACATGGAGACTTGAGGGCCCTGGATAATCATACTAGAGGTTTGTTATCGTTGAGCTTTGGCGCACTGATACCTATGGTCTCAAACCATTACATTTTGGGCCAAAACATTGACAAAACAATATTCCAGAGCATCTACTAAACACCATTTGTTCACCAGAAACAATTAAACACTAACACTTGGGGTACCAAATCAATGGCACAGGCAACATCCAAAATATTGACACATGGACATTAGGAGGCCTTTAACAATATGACATATGGGAAGCCCAGTACAATGAAACACTAAAGACTTGAGGCTCTTAAAATAATAGCCAACTAGCACAGGATACCAGGGTAAGGACACTTGGGACCTCAAAACAATACAACATTAATCACTGAGGTTCCAACTAATGACCTACTTACACAGGGGGCTTATAACAATGACACACTGACAGGTATGGTCCTGAATAATGAATATATGGTCCAAGAATAAGGAAACATTACCAAAAAATAACAAAAATGGCACAATAGTTCATTGACACATGAGGACCCAAAACCATAAACTACATAGAATTCCCCCAAAAAATAATATATTGACACTAGTGTTAGAAAGCAGTTGAGGCCCCCAAATAATGACCCACTGACATAGGAGACCTCAGAACTACAACACATTGACAGATAGGGTTCCAAATAATGGAACATGTTACATATGGTCTTAGAACAAAAAGAAACAATACAAATAGCACAAGAGGTCAATGACACAGGGGGCCCAAAAGCCATAAACAAGAAATAATACCCCAGAAGAATTACACACTGATACTTGTGTCCAAAACAAGGACATAGAGGTCCCCAAAAAATGACTAATATTGACTCATATGGTCCTAGAACAAAGAAAAAAAGCTAAAATGGCACAACAAGTCAATACACATAGGGTACCAAAGCCATTAACCATATATCTGAGACCCTTTAAGAATTTCACACTGATACTTGTGTTCAATAACAGTAGTATAGTGGTAACCAAGGTCCTCCAAAATTTACCAAAAATGACCTAAATGATCCCAGAACAAAGAAGTATTGGCAAAAAAATAACAAAAATGGACAATGACACATGGGGACCAAAGCCATAAACCAGATATGAGACCCCATAGGAAACACACACTGATACTTGTGTCCAAAAGCAATGACATAGTTTCGATACACTGTCAGGTATGGTTTCAGATAATGTCAAATGTGGTCCTAAAAAAAGAAAACATTAACACAAAATAGGATAATATAATATATAATAATAAAGGATAATAATAAGATGGCACAATAGGTCAATGACACATGGGGCCTAAAAACTATAAACCACATATGAGACCCCATTTGAGCTATATCCTAATATTTGTGTCCAAAACCAATTGATGTTGAGTTCCAAAGCAATGGCACCCTGAAGCTTTGGGTCCCTGAACAATGTCAAGCCAACATTTACATGCAAAGAACAAAAACCCATCAGAGAAGCCTAATTATTCCTACTTCTTGGTCCTGGCTATCTGGACTGAGGTGTGGAGAAGTTCATATCACATTCCGAGCGTGATCTTCACATACTGAATCAAGGCCCGTTGGATCCCCACATGCATTGTATTAAAGCAGCTGTTTCAATAAAAAAAAAATCTTCTAAACTTTAGGAGTACAACATGTGAGTGCGAAGAAGCTAAACATGAATATATATAGGAGAAGTCAAGCATATACTAATGCAAAACGACCATAATTACTTCCATAAAACTTAAAGATCTGACATGCCAAGAAAAATAAAAGATAGCTGAGATTAAAATGTCACCACACAAAGGCTCCTGAACAACATTGCTGAAAGTAAAATCTCCTTATCATTTCCATTGAGTAGCGGGTGAGAAGACTTGACATGCATGTATTCCATTGAAATTCACTTGTGTCACAGATTACTATCATTAAAGGAGACTCGTAGGGAGGAGCTCAGCAGTATTAACTAAACACAGCTTTGAAGACACTGGCCTGGTATGGAGCTTGTGTTACATTTCCATTAAAGATGTTACAAAACTACTTAAACCTCCTGAAAAAAAAAAAAATCTGAATGGTCTTTGATCACCCTTCATGGTGGACAAGTCAATGGGTTTCAAAGACTTTATTCCAACTTTTCCAGATACAATAGTATTCATCCAAGTGAACCATCCTATGCAAGAGAAAGTCACCACCAAACAAAGCCTATCAGTGGCTTATTTTATCCAACAAATGTTGCAACAAAACTAAACATAGGGAATCCATAAAAAAAATTAAAAACATCAAAAAAGCTTGGGCTCCATGTTCCACATTATGAGCAGAAATCTATTCTTGAGCTGTGAGAACCTAGGAACACCCTGCCCTCTGTTTTGAAGCCACATATACAAAGCCATTCAGAACTTGAGGAGACATTGAAATTATAAGACACTGTCAAGACCTTTATTAACAGAAGATACAATAAAGATATGTGCTTACAATGTACAGTAAAAGCTTGTTTAACTCCTGGGGTAGTGGGGACTTTACCTTGGTATGGCCACCACTGTAGCCGCCATTTATCAGGCTACGGGTTGGAGGGTGGCCGCCATATTCAGATGCTGCTCTACCTCTTCCCATTGCAATCAGAAATTGCATAATTAAAAAAAAAATCTAGTAGAATACATAGGTGTTTTGGGGAAAAGTAGCAGTAAGTTATTTTTACACGGCTAGTAGGCAAACTGCTGTAAAGAAAGTGCACGGGAAGCTGTGCTATGGGGGACAGGTGCAGCTTGCAGGAGAATATTGCACAAATACTTTAAGTACTATGGTCACGAAATATCACCGTCTATTTATGTAGTCGGTAGACAAAAAAAAGAAGAAGCATCTGGTCCTTCTTTAGGAAAGGGCAGTACACTTGCACAAATAGGTCTATGCTTTCCCTCAACATCCCAAAATTAGGGAAGGCTGCATTAGCATAAACAGGTACCTGCAACGTGATTCCAAGGAAATGGTCTGTTTATCCCAATATAGGGCATGTTTTGGGGTTGCAGTGGAACTTTTAGCCTATGATATCAAAGAGATACAAAACCACCCATAAACAATAGTGCTTATGTGCTGCTTTGGGTCAGTTGTTTTATTAGCATCATCCACCATCTAAATGGCAACATCCATTGCTTAATATTCACTGTTAAAGCAAACAATGAGCAACGTTCCCATTGCTCCCATTGCTCATCCCCAATAAATGTTGCCTGATTACTGTCCTACCTTATCAGAGAAAAACAACTTACCCTTGAAGCGTCTCTCCTTCCCACAATGCCATGCAGACCTTTGGCTGGCCACCGGCGATCGATAGATCTGTCAAACATCTCCAGAAATATTTTCTGGGGATGGTCGATGATATGATTTAATAACCTGTCCTCATTGTATTTCAATAAACAAACTATTATCTCTTCTCTGTTTTTTCCATGCCATGCCTACTGATAATAGAGCAGTTCCTATTAAATATTTGCTCTTTATTAGGTACCTGCGATGTGATCTGATAGGAGGGGACATTAAACAGTGCCAGCATCAAAGCTTTGCCCGAGTCCATCCTGTCTTAGCTAATAATCAATCTATTTATTTTATTGCTAGAATAACAGAGGACATCATTCACAAGATGAGGTTTCCTCATTGCACTGTTTTTGTTACATCCCAGATATGATAAAACTATGGTAACGATAATATGAGTCAGTCTGAGGATTCACGGGATCCGATTATATGACAGATCAGGCTCAGTCCTTGATTCACCTTCCCATCACCTGATATCGCCACACATTCATGCCCTGTCGTGCTCTTAAAGTAAAACCAATGAAGAGTGAATGGTTACATGGACAGCAAGAAAACTTCTCAATCCTCTTCCTTAAAATTTTTGGTTTACCAAAGACACCAGCCTCATCTGTCTTCTCCATTTGCTAAATAGGAACACCAATGCCCATGTTACTTTAGAGATGCTGGGATATCATTCTCCATTGGCGACTGGCTAAGCAAGCCCGTAAAGTATATCTAAAACCTTTTTTATTTTAGGTAGTGTAGGGTAAAGATTTTGTTCCATTTGCATCTCATTAGGAGGATTTACCATCACATCCTGCTCTTTAGACACAGGAAGTAACTGAAATCCTCTTGTAGATGTCATTGTGTGCCCAGTGGTCCCCACCTTTCCAGGACAAATAGAAAGAACATATTTCCCTCTAACATGGGGCACAAATGCCAAAAACCAATTGGTAACCAAATAAACATAATAATCATTTTTTAGGGAAAAGTTATTATATCCAACACATTTCAGGGTTAGAGCATCTCCCTTCATCAGGGCTCAAACTGGTCAAATCAAAACAGGATTGGTGCTTACACGAAAATCACTTATTCTAGTACATACTAGAGATATCCATGGATCAGTTGGCAGCTGAAGACCCTAAAAGTGCTGACCAACATTCCCATTGGGTTTCCCTATATCCCTGTAAGCATAAAAATGACATTTTTTTATTTTATTATATATTTTATATTATTGTACACAATGTATTATCAAAGTTAGTAGGGTTTGAAGCTTTTTTAAATTTATCATGAAAAGGAATGACCATTGTGCTCTCGCCAGCCATGTACCCCAGCAATATGGAATTTATATGTTCTAGGTATAAAAGCAGGGCCCACACATAGCAGGTTGATGCAGCATCCAAATGTTTAAACAGCTGGAAGACTGACCAATCCGAAATCCTCCGTCAGTTTCCTGATGAATGCATGAAAACACCGCATTGTACACCTGTATGATGACCAAGACAGGTTGAAAAATACATTTCTGTGCCTGATTGAACGCACTCAATGAATGAACAAATAGAGAGGGGATGGAAGAATTCGCCTTCAAGGGATTTCTATTCAGAGTTTTCAATTCAACACATTCCACATTTTTTTTAATGAATTGGTTTCATGCTCAGTGTAGTTGCTCAGGATGGACAGTCCATGGCTTCTACAGCAGTTAAAGGGTCAGTTCAAAAAAAGGGAATATTACAGTGTTAGGTGGATGCTAGAGAGCTAAACCTCCAGTCTTTTTTATTTCTTGGGGACATTATTTGTGAAATCTCTGCAATCACAGGTCTCCACACCCACTGTTCCCATTACAAAGGGGCCCCAACAATACATGTGCTGAGACCCTGGGCCTGTACCCCTGCTGTACCTTTTATTAAGGGGTTAGCAACATTACAGCGCTGGGTTCCTAGGTATGCACAAACACTGTGCCCATTAAAAAAGGTTCTAACCATCCTTGTGTTGTGTTCCGGAGTCTGGACACCTGCTGTGCCTAATATAAAAGGTTACCACAGTGCTGGGATCCCAGGTATGAATATCTACTATGCCCATCATGAGAGGTTCTAACCTGCACCAAGTTCCCAGGTCGGCACATCTTCTGTGCTTTTTACGTTATCCATAACACCATCCCATATACCATGTCATGGGGTGCTCACCAATAGTAGTACCCTGCCAAATCAAGGGTCGATAAATTGGCACATTCAGGTTCCAGTAATGTCCTCTAAAAGGCTGATAGACTTCATTAAACTCCAGTAAAGCTCTACTACATACTGACTTATTGACCTTTAAGTATATATTGTTTATTGTCACCCTCTGACTATTGTCCCCAGGACAGTGATCCAAACTTCAACATTTTACAGATGCCACAAGTGCAGTAGAAAAAGTTAAATCTACCAATAGGGACACCAGTTCTTCTGACAATTAAAAGGTAATTTTCCATCACTTTATTAAGATCTCCTGAACAGAAACTGAAGGAAAATCTTTCCAACAGTTGATTGGAGCAATAATGAGCCATTTTAGGCTGTAACACCAAAAACACATTCTTGTGATTCTTCAGACCATTCCTACAAGTTCTATTCACCCCCGAAGAGGGGAGATTCTTGCGATCCCCGAAACTGGTTGGCTGTCCTTGGTAAATAATAATACATGTTATTCCAGCCCCTCCCATCCCTTATGTTGTTTTCTCATATCATGATGTCATAAAATTTTTGGAGGCCACATCTCTCACCCCCGAGCCAAAAAAATGCCAATGGCGCCTCTGTGCACAATGCCCCTTTGACAAGCCCGGCCAGACTGTAAATAAAAGATATTCCTGCTCCCTTTACTATATCCTTCGGAGAGAGATATGAGTGGCGTTGCTGCAATGCACAAGGATCTTTGAAGGTTTCTGACACTGATAGGCTGGATCATCTAATCTACCTGTTTTTTTGGCAGCCGAGTATCAGCAACCCCAGATAACAGCGCAAGTGCTGAAGTTAGTATTGACCTATTTCCAGATACAGGGAAAGGATTTATTATCTTATAAAGAGGTTAATGTTGTTTGACCCAGGATGTCAATATCTCAAATATTGCCTTCAAAAAATGGAGCAAAAGTCCCAGGGGGCCGGAGGTATACAAGAGACTCATCATCTTTATGGAGCCTGGGAACAATATTGTCTCATGCTGAGATTAGTTCAGTGAAAGGGCACCTGTCATAGGACCTTTAAAAAAGGAAAATCTATCTTTATAATAATTGTTTTTAGATATACAAATAGCAGACATGGTAATGTAAAGGATGTTATCAATGTGTATAAATTTTCAATGCATAGCCTTTTTGAGACACATGCCTAGATAGGTGGAGTGCAGAATTACCAAACCAAAAATGATTGGTTAAATCCACAAACGCCTTCATTTTACTACTTTATTTGGATTGGATGGATGAGGTTTAGGTTGGGTGAAAGGTTTAGGTAGTGCAGCACTGGTCAATAAATAGTTAATTATTACAGATTTATATACATGAAAGAGGGGCAACTTACATGTAGGAAAGGAAAGAAGAACCGGTTGTGGGACAATCCCTAAAAATACGGCATAGTTGGCAGCCATGTGCTGTATATTTGTGCACAGGGGTGGCCACATTTGCTTGTTACTTACTCAGGCTCTGCCAGCTGTTATGCAGTGCTGCTGAACAATTCAGCTTTACTGTATGTTCTTGCTATACAATCTAAAAACGATGAACGTTCCATGTGGTCGACAACAAAAGGTCTCAGAAATACAAACTCAACCTGACCTCTACCCAACTTGCCTTCTCTTCTTAAATTGATCCAAGTTGATTCCCAGGGTGTCATGGCTGTCCATACCAAACATCATGGCTATGTACACATGGCGGATAATCATTGTCATAGAGCAAACAGTGGTGCTCATCTAGGCAAAAAATCTGATACGTGTACAGTGGTCCCTCAACTTTTTGTAAATCTGCCAAAACGGGTTGATGAACGAGTGATCTGGATTGACTTCTAAAGGAGAGCATAGATGGTGCTTTTTGATTTTCCTCCCGCCCTTGTCTCTCCATGGAATGGAATGGCACTGAGTTCATCAGTCATTGGAAGCCATCACAATCGATTGTTTCCAATTATAGTTGTCTGATGTCCATCGGCCGTCTGTATGGAGCCTAACCCACCAGATTGGTCTCCCTGCCCTCCGTTTTTCTTTTCCTCTTCATAACACTACATCAATGTATAGGTTCAAGTAAGCATAAATGTGATAGTCCCATCCAAATGTGTTTTAAAGGACTTGTACAACCAGGATCCTAATTTATCCCCAAACCATCCCTGCCAACTTTATTATATCCCTGAAGCTTTCATGACACCATGCGATGCCATGGCCATACTTGTATACTTATTAAAGGGGCACCTGATGAGAGCTCAGTTTCTTCTGACATAGGCATGACCCCTTACCCGAAGAGCTACCTTCCAAAAGCCCTTTACCGGCACACAGCATCTAGACTGGCTCCTGGAAGTCAAGGTGTCACCACTGTTTTGCATGTGGCATGGTCAAATCTCTGTAGTCCATCCATAGATAGGACATTGGGTCTTTGAGTTTCCAGGAGAAAACGGTCATATCTCCTTAAGCTTTAAATCTGCACAAGCAAAGGCAGATCCATTGACTTATTACTATGAATTACTGAGGGTTCATCATGCTAAATGAAATGGACTTAAAACGTTATGTTCCTTACCCCCACTCACTTGATTGTGATTGATCTCATGCTTTAGTTCCTCAGAAGAGCTCTAGAAATCATGGCAGTATCTTTAACTCACCTTTGGCATCAAAGAGCACACTCTAATAGGCTACATTTGATCCAGATGCCAATAGGCCATAAATTAGAGGCAAGCTTTGTACCGCTCTGCAAGGATAGTTATACGATGGGGTCAAGAGTCTGTGGTCATGTGACCATGTCATACAGTAATCGGGTCACGGGGTGAGCTAAACATTCGGGTTTAAATGCGGCTGCATGTCAACCGTGAATCACAGAGCATGATTATAATATAAAACATATTGGTTTGATTTCTTTCAAACTGGGTAAAATTTGGCTTTTAGATTCTGCCTGTTGGTGATATCAGCAAGTAAAACACAAATGTAGATAGCTATTTTTCTTTTTGAATTTCTTCATTATAACATTGCAACCAATTCATTGTTGGAAATCTAATCAGTATGTTTGGAACAGGAGAGTCATATATGTTTATTACAGTTCTGTCCATCACTCGGGGGTATAAGTAGCTCTTCTTCATAAGGGTACCTAATGCTGCGGACTTGCATGTGCTTTAGGGTAAAGCAAAGTACTAAAATCTCCTATAATCTAATAACAGGTTATTGTCATTTCTTATCTAAATTTAAATCTGCAGCTTTCAGGTATACGGACTTAACTTGACCTCTTCCCAACTTGCCTTTTCCTATTCAAATGACCCAAATTGGATCCCAGGGGCATTGGTATCAATGACACATTTAAGCTATGTGCACACGTATGAGGATGTTTGGTGATCCTTGCATGAAGGTACTTGGATGCACCTCCATGGTGACAACGTTCTGACCCCTGACTCTCAATTGTTCTCTTGCGTTGCCACCCTTTCATATGCACCAGCTGAGAATAAAGGAGTGGCTGTAGACCTTAGCTGTCCATTGTAGTGTGTTAATGTGCTTGTGCTGTAACAAGATTATGTTCAATGTTTTTTAAACATAAGTCCACCAAAACGCACAGAATGCGCACTGAAATGTGCCATGGCTTGCTATTTAATTTTATTTAAAGATCAACTTATAAGAATTGAGAGCCGGGAGGTTCTTGATTGTAGAAAAGACAGCTGATGTCCATTGAAATAACATAAACTTACCTGCCTGTTCACAATTTCTTTATTACACCTCTCCTTATTCCATTTTGGTCAATGCCATTTTCCCCCGGTCATTGGGTCTTCAGCTATCTTGATTGCCCAGGCGGGAATGATAGAACTCTTACACATGCACGTGGGAGTTCTATCATACCCAGCATCATACACTAAGCTGCACATGTTCAGCACATTGGGATTGGGAACAGGAAGATATGTTGCAATAAACATCCCGCTGCTGGCAGTTTTATAATCTTTAATTATAGCTCCACTAGGTCTGAATTCATCATTCCGAGTTGTGCCATTGTAAAGGTATTTTTCCCTTTGCAACCAAGAAATCTGCCATGATAATGTCATGTCATGATAAATGTCATGAAACTACTTTATCCATAAAGACAAAAAGTGGCTAAAAGCAGCACTGAGATACGACTAAAAATCAAAAGTTTTTATAACAAAAAAGCCACTTATATATATAGTCATCCAGTTGGGTTTTATAGCTTCTTGTTTTCAGAGAAGAATAAAACTTCTAACTTACTTTTAAGGAGATTTGCTCCTACTTCCTAGGCAGCCAGACAGGAAGTAAGAACATCTCCCCGATGGAGTCGCAGCAATAAAACCTTGGCAATAAAATGAGTTATGCATTACAGCCCATCCCTGATCAATTCCTTGGTTGGGACTGCACTGTGCTGTCAGTTACCTATTTACAAAGACACATCAGTGAATAGTCACTGGCTTCTGACCATTAATCAATATTTTATCCCGGCTACTTGCAGAAAAAGTCAGCTGCACCTTTCTTTGTATAAGTCTCTGACACCTGAACACACGGCAATACACTGAAAATTGCTAAGCTGGATCAAAGCATTCACACGCCGTACACTAAGAATGTTGTTTTAACTTGTTTAGTGGGATAATATGGTGCAGAATGCAGCAGGCAGGAATTATAAATCAATGCTTTGTGTTGATGCAACAAGCCAACAGCTAAATACATACACGTGCGCTGGTAAACCAGCATGTGTTATACACCTTGTGATTCACACACACCTCTGCCACACTGCCGGGAGGGTGACACCAATAATTCACTCTTTTTCTGTGTGGGTTTTCTGTGGCCCCTGCCTGATCACAGAACAGTCGATGAGCCTTGGCTCATTTTAGATTTAATACTATGTGATGAAGATTCAGCACTGTGCCAGTGAGTAGAGGAATCATTTAATCTGCTGTAAAGACCCAGGCCCAGATAATTCACACTTTAGTGTTAGCATGTCTTGAAAAAGCACTAAAATAACAAGCTACATTGACCGCTGTATCTATAGGCATTGTGAACAGTTTTTTTTTCTATATCTTGGCAGGCCAACGTGGATAACCAGTGGGTGTCTAACCTGTTAGAGACCATCAGAAACCTATGGATGTAGGATTTGATTTTTAAGGATGTTTGAGGATGAATTCCTTCATTGTGCATGCAACTAGAGAGGTTATTGATGGCTTGTAGTAATGTTCCTTTGATAATGATATGTAAAGAGTCTAAAGGGGCACATGTGTACTTTACTTTAGTTAACGGGGATGGCAGATCCGCCCTTCTTACTGCCATGATCGCAGCAGTCAAGGTTATTTTTTTCCTGTGAATCAAGGGGCCCACACTCCTCCTTTACTTTCCTCTGTGGATAGTGCCCTAACCCCACTTAAACCCAACCATCTATGGCATCTACATCAACATACCCATTTTAAAAACTGGAAGTTCTGGAAAGGGCAAGCAGGATGATCTATTTATTATATTTATTTTATCTATTTATATTATAATTATATTATTTTTAAAGCTCTCCAGGACTAGAGAGGATAGACTATCTTGAATGAACCTGGTTGATCTGGCAAACCTGAAACACATTTCTTAAAATAATTTGCTATTATTGGGCAAATGTTTTTAATCCTGGACTATATTTTTTTCCCACCCACCCAGGATCTCCCATGATAGTCTATCTTCTCCAGTCTTGGAGAACTTTAATAAATCAGGGCCTTTGTGTGAAGTTGGAGCATCCTGCATGCCCCTTCCAGATTTAGCCCCTGGTGTAGATGTTGATGTAGATGCCATAGCTGGTTGGGTTTAGGAGGAGTGAGGGCTCAGTCCACAGAGGAAAGTGGAGGAAGAAAGGAGGCCCCTTGATTTACTTTGTTAAATCAGGTCCATACTGTACTTGGAAACACTTTGTAACCTGAAACAAACACTTTTTCTTTTGGTCTCCTCCTTTGTTGTATTGTGTTTGCCAAACTACGGGTTCCCTGGTGAGGCGTCTAATCACCAGGCAGGTCCTATCTTATTCTGGCCTTAAGTGTTTGCCAGTGTCCTGGTACAGACGGATTACTTCATTCTGATAGGGATAAAGGAAATGAAGGCATTGCTATGACGTGGCAAGGTCATTGAAGGAAGATGTGATGGAGAGAGATGAATGGCTCCATTACAGATATCTCCAACTCTTGAGAGATAGGGAAGAGATTACGAAAAATCAACAAAACGTGAAGAATCTGAAGGAGACTGATAGATAAAGGTTACCTCCCTTTCAATACAGCAGCCACTTTGTCTACACCTGGAAATTCATTTCTTTCCATGGCCATCTGTGGAGTCTGATGAGGTGCAGCAAACTGAACCCCAACTGATGAATACTGATAGCTGATATCAAACCTCAAGTTGGAGTATCAAAGAAGTAACTTTGAAGTTGGTTATTAACTTCAACTTTGACTTTCAGATGTAGCCCCCCATTTTTTTTCATGAAGTATTGTGTACCTGTAGCTATGACTGAACATTACATTTTCAATGAAGCTAAATTTCAAGCCACTAAATGGCCACAAACCCTACAATGCTCCACAAGCATCCAGAAGTAAACTTGCTCTTGGCCCCAGACCTGTCCTTCTTTCCTCTTCCGTACTGGTCCATCCTTATAATGCACCCACCAATCGGTAAGGTGTGGGAGGTGAAACTTAAAGCCATTTTAAGAAGAGCCTTTGGATGTCTCAATAAAGCTTTGTCTTCTATCATTTTTATTGGATAAAATGTGGAGATTTGAGGATTCACCACTAGAGGCAGAGCAGATTAGCTATTAAAAGTTCTGTTTTACAGTTTACAGTGGAAATCAAAAAATGTTTCCATATATATTTTTTTGTTGGGATAAAGCAAAGAATAGGTAAAACCCTTCATTATTTAATTTATTTATTTTTTTGCTGGCTGTGTTTCTTATAGGAAACATCTAGAAAAAGTTGGTGTGTATGGAGGATCATCTGCGTGTGGTTCCCTCTGCGTGCCTAATCAGATTTGGTGATGGTACCACTGTTTTCCTTGCTGGAAGGAAATCTGAACCATATGCATCTCTCTGCTTCCTTCATTCTCTGCATCCCCAGCTTCTCCTGATGCTTCCTGAATATTTCCCCCACCAGTTTTTAAATTACAAGTCATCAGAGGGCAACTGCGATATAACAAAAATCCTATAATTATCTTGATATTCCAGCAAGAATGCTACCTCCACACAGACACTGAACAAGATAAGATAACATTAAGCTTTGTCCTGGTTTAATAAAGCTCTCCAAGACTGGAGAAAATATACTTTCCCGTGAGAATCTGAGTGATCCAGCAAACCTGGATTGAGTTTCTTCAAACTCATTTGCTACTAGTTGGCAAATGTTGGACCAGATCCCTTGCAGGTTTGCTGGATCACCCAGGTTCTCACATGATAGTCTCTTCTCCAGTCATGAAGAGCTTTAATAAAACACTCAGCACTTTAGACAATGTCAGCCGCAGGGAGCCCATACTGGTGACTAGTCCATTGCCCTCTCCTTGCTTTTCCTGGGCACAGCTTTCACACTACAGGTCATCTTTAAAAGATTACTACAAAATGGTAACATTATTGACATCACCTAACCTCTTGTATGTGTATATCTAACAATAACGCATACATAACTTGAAACACTGTTGGGTCTATTTTGTAGTGAATCTGACATTCATCAAGCATTTTCTGCGTCTTCCAGGTCCACATGTTTTCCAAAGCAACGATTGACTGTCCATCAAAAATGTTTGGTGAATGTCAGATTCACAGCTTTATAAATACACCCTCTATACATTCTCTTTAAATGTGCCCTTTCTGTTCATCCCCAAGCTGGAATTTACTGTAGCCCATCGTTCGGTTTTCCATATTGTGTAATTATGTTAGAACCCTAGAAGAACCTTGCTAGAATATTCGATGGCAGGTCTTTTCATCCAATGCCAAGACGGAATACAGAGCTTGGAGTCTCTCGTTGGCTGAGGAGCATTCCGTAACATTAGTGTACCCGGGCTATCCACCCGCTGCCAGTGCCACTCTGCATCACATTCAATTTACCCTGCCAGCCTCCGAAACTTTTCAGCTAAAATGTTATTTTTCTTCCGCAGCAAACAGCTTGGAGAAAAAACAAATAAAGACACGAAGTGAATAAAAGGCTTGCTCTGCAAGCCAATTACATAAAAAGCCGATTTGGGTGCAGCCAAAATTCCATCGATAGGAGCACAGAGGGAATAAATAGATTTATTATATAAAATCAAAGACATCCTGGACACGCTAGAAAAATTGGACATTCCTATCAATGTACCTTTGCAATTAACATATTTTTCCAACTCAAAAAAGAAATGTGTTTTTCAGCAGACAAATTCAATAACATGATTTTTCTGTAAAATTGGGTCCCACCTCTCACCTTAATCTGTTTTGCTTTTTGCGGTTGTCTCGTTATTTTTGTATTATCTAAAGACTTACCAGTCTGGCTTTTCTTTCTTTTTGCTGTATGCATGTTCTACTTAATCCGCCTGTTTATTTTTTTACAGCCAAATATTTTGTTTTGAGCTCAAGCCACTGTAATGCAATTGTAATTGTTATTTTATTTAGTCTTGGGCATTGGAACACTTTCACATTTTCAAAAAACACTTGACTACTTCCCCTGAGGAGCTAGAAGTCTTGGAATGATGGCTGCAGTCCTGGAGTTCCATGGATCTATGGCTGCTTATTCTATGTACTTTCTCTGTTTCTAAAGAGCCAACGTCTTTGAAAGCCATCATTTTGCCACCCCTCTATCCTCCCTGTGGTTTTTTCCATCAGCTCAGATGCTGCTACAGCTCATCCCAACCAATGGAAGGAACCACTATGTGTAGCAGGGGAGCAGGTATTCCCCACAACCAGGAGTGTGGAACACTTTCAGCAGCTAGGGACCCATAAGGCAGTGGCGTTTCAAGACAAAGGTAATTGAAAAAGTAAATATGTATATTCTTTCACTTATTTTAGCAGGAAAGGTTTTGGCTACAGGTGACCCCACACTGACAAGGTCCCTTTAAGTCTCTATCATACCAGTAATTCTCTCCCACCACAATGATATAGAAGTAGTTCAAAGGAAAATCCATTAATTATCCTAAGATCTTTTGGGTAAGGCTATGTAAACCAATATTTATAACCTATAATGACGGTTACCCTTGCTTGATGAGCCACAGATTTAGGATAGCCATGTGTTGGGTTTTGATGCTTCACTTGCCGCGTTTGTCCTAGATCCGTGATCCACTAAGCAGCAAAGCAACAATAAGAATTAAAATCTTGCTAATATCAAAGGCAGCCCCGTTAATTGTTTCTCTTTAGCCCTGATGAAGGGGGATCCTATAGACATCAAAACGTGTTGGGTGATCATCTTTATCTTTGGAGTTATATTATAAAACAAAAATGTCTGGACCCCGGTACTTTTGGCCTGGCACTCTTATTTTCCTTGGACTTTGTTATTCCATTTCAGTCGTACTTTATACAAAATTCAGTCATTTTAAAGTCACCCTGCAAAAAAAAGCCTTTCTTTCTTTGCATAGAAAATTACAGTATGCATGCAATAGTCAGATCTCATCTATTCCATTGGCTTCATGCAAAATAAAATCTGAGGTCACGTGCTGGCACAGCATATTTTGAAGTGAATAGGCTTGACAGGAAGATAAAAGAGCAAAAAGTCTTCCCGAGTTTTATCCTGCCAACCTCTCATGTTTTTTCCTTCCGCAATTGGGTATAATGTGCCCTTTTTTCCACCGTGTTCCTTTATTATTCCTTCAGTCTTTCGACTGGCGCATTCTGACATGTGATGTTTAGCCTCCACAGGTGCATATTCAATAAGGCCGAGACCCGGGGCAACGTAGCATTACCGATACTTATGTGGGGTCAAGACTGTAGAGCCCTGAGCATTTTCAGCCAGTCTGGAGTCCCAGAAACCACACCAGATATCTCATCAACATTCTATTCTGAGCATAAAAGAAAACACAGCCAATTAACGGTGACAAGGAAAATTAAGCTTGGTGCGAATTGACATTGTCCCCCTTGCTTCGTATCTAGTGCCAGGAAGCCATAAACAAATTTGTCGCTGGATCATTGTCTGCTGTGATATGACATTAAAAGTAAAATGAGATGCACTCACTTTAATATGGAGCTATTTACTTCCTGCCGACTTCATACAATACGCTCCTATTATGATTTTGATTGCTGCACCCCCCTCCCTCCCATCACTGCACAATCCAAAAGGCTCCATCCTTTCAGCTTTTAATTGTGTTCCCCAGCACATTCTATATTCATCGATGCCCCCTCGCTGTCCCGGAGACTGCAAGATAAACCATCCGTATTGCAATAAATGTCTCACTAAAGCTATTGATGCTTTCATGGGGAAATTGATTATCTATTTGAGGGGCAGCCGAGTGACTGATGGAAGGGCGTTTATGTTTTAAACAACGCAACGCGGCAAGGGATGAACTCCATGATAAAGTGGGAAGTGGGGATTTTTTATAAGTGGTAATTTACGATGATCAGAAATGGGAAGAAAATTAAATGAAATCTAAAATATTTCTGTTCAATGTCCTTTTAAGTTAATTTCTTTGACGTCTTGGAAAAAGGATGATGCAGTTATAAGAAAAGTGAGAGGGAAAGGGTAGGTGATGGATTTTGGGCACTGGAAGGAATGAAGGCACGGGAGGATTGCTATTCAACGTTGGCGTACTGGAAATTTATCATGTTGGATGATTACCCAGTAGATAATGGACACCTGTCACCTATGTATGAAGAGGTGACATTTTATCTTTCCAATGCAATATTCTTAACCTTTATTATATTTCCTTCTTCTAATACAATATGGAATTGGTGCACCTAAGATATGACATCACCATGTACAATACTGTACATACAGATACAACACCACCACTTTCTAAATACAATGATAATATCACAATTTTCCAGACACGCCATTAAAAGTTACAATTCTTTCAATCTTCCCAAAGGTGCACAATAGGGTTAAGGTCAAAATGGACCCCAAAAAAATTACAATAAAGCAGCATTCTTAAATTTCCAACTTGTCCAGTTCTAAACTCTAGAGGTTTGCAAGGGTTTCTTGAAGCTGTTTCTGCTCTACCATCTGATGGTGTTTGCATAGTATTGGATCCAAGAAAACTTGGCAGGGCCATAGTCAAAAAAACAAAGATCGTTTTACTTGTCTATAATGATGGAATTTCAACAACCATGGTGGGTGGGCCATTCTTTACATTGGTCATGTAAGGGGTACTTATCCAAGGTGTACTTTAGCAGGGGTTCTCTAAGACCTTTAGGGGTTCCTCTAGGGTAAAAAGTTGAGAAAGGCTTTGTAAAACCATGAAGCTGGCTTGGTCATGCTGGAACAGGTTAGAGTCTTTCTCGAACTATGTAGTTGACTTTGTGCACAATCATATTGGAACAGGGTAGAGTCCACCTTACTACAGGGTTGGATGTTCACAAGAATCTAGAATATTTTGTTTGTTGCAGCCCTAATGGTACCCTTCACTGGAACATAATTAAATGAAGGCTTGACCTTATTCTCTTACCCATATAATGGGTCTGATTATTAAAGTTATCCAAGGCTGGAGAGGATACACTTTCATCAATGAAGCTGGGTGATCTCACACACCTGGAATGGATTTTGGATTTTCTGGAATGTTTTGAATGCTGGACCAGATCCATTCCAGGTTTGCTGGATCACCCAGTTTCACAGATCAAAGTGTATCTTCTTTAGCCTTGGAGAGCTTTAATAAATTGTCCAATGTATAAATAAGTGACGTAAAGCCTCAGGTGGCTTCCAAGTCGGTGGTCTAGTTCCTACAGGTGACTTAGACACCAGTCTAAGAAATATCCCACTGTCTACTCTTGGTCACAGCCTATTGCTCTTTCTGTTTTCTTGCAAGTGAATGAACTTTAAATTCAGGACATGAATCTTGAATAACATGTGTGGCATCAGCACGAGGGATGAACTTCGTCTCATCCCTGGCGCTTTGTTAGCTCAAGATAAGGCGAATTACCATGTCAGCACTGTTCTCACCTATCTTCCCTTTAAAGATGGCAATTTTATTAGCCCTATGACTGTAAAAATTATCCTGTCCAATAATCTAATTAAATCACATCAATATTAATATCTCCTGAGCAGGAAAACAGGAATTGGTGACCAATTTATTGTAAAATACAAACATGACAGCTGAAAGAGTGCAGTGAAGTGTACCTTGATTAAAAAGACAGAAAGACAATACACCATACATAAAGAGAATTAAAATCTAGGAGTATTGTAGCTCTCCAGGTTTAGTATTTGGAACTAACTAAAGTTCTAGTTTACAATGTGTAATCAAGTTGGGCTTTATTACAGAAAAGGACAGACAATGTCCCATCTGCAATCATACTTGTCTGATTTCCCCCACCAAATGTCAAAAGCAGTTCAGCGATGGTTAATGGGATATTGGACACATTTTGGCTTTCCCTGTGGCTGCCGGGACTTAATATACTCCCGTGCACCTGAACGGGAGTTACATCATTTCAGGCTGACCAATCAAGATGGCCAAAGATCAGAGGAAGAGAAGAAAGAAAAGGATTTTCTTTACGGAATGAGGACAGGTGGGTATCTACTGGGTTTAGCTCCACTCCAATCTAACTGCCCTTTTTACTCACCTATAGTCAAGTTCATGTGACCCCCCCTCCAATCTCATCTCTTCTCTCTTCCTTCATGGAGGGGTTCTTTTTTGGGATTGCCTACATAGCAAGCATGCTTCCAATTGGCCATCCAACAGCGGGAGTCCTTTTATGATACACAAGAGGAGACTGCAGGAGTAACCCTAGCAGAGGGGAACTGGCCCACATTAGCACATTTGCAGCTGTAGATAATCAGCCCCCACCCTGGAAATTAGAATGTTAATGGACTTCAATAGGGGCTTGAAATGAGTGTATTCTACTTTATGTATGATTTATAGGAATGATGGAAAGTGGTTTAATTTTCACCCGGAGACAGGAATTAAATGTACATTCTTTATATAACTTTCACTCACCAAGCTTCTTCCTGAAGTACCATCTCCTGTAAACATAGGATTATTTACTCAGAGACATAAGATGATCTGGACTGTCAGGCTCTCACATTTTAGTCTCTGGTAATCCATGAGGCTTCATAAAAATGGCACCGGGCCATGAGCCCTTGGCTCCCAGCAGCAGAACAAGCAGAGACTCACTTGATAATGAGGAGAGAACTCGCTTGGCAGAAGATCGAGATGAGCCAGAGCAGAGCAGCTCTGAGAAAGTGGTATGGACGGGTACTTTACAGGCCCAAGCCAAAATTTGACAACATTGCGAGGTGATCTAGCCTTGGACGCCGGCCCGGAGAGCGGGCCCCTCTGTCTCAGTTTATGTTATACGATTTATATTTCGTTCCACAATACATAAAGTAAACTAATCTATGTCGCAGACAAAAACATGCAGCGGGGTTAGGGAAGAACCAGAGAAATTATTATTATTTCTTCTTTTTGTCCTGACTTGCGAATCGACGGGAATGTTGCAATAGATTTTGGTGCATTAAGATAAAGCAACATATATCTTCCAAAGAAATTAGAAGATTTAATGGATTTTAAAGCGAATGCAATGTGTTTTCATTTTTTTCCTTCTTGGCCTTAAAATTGATGGAAAAAAAAACTTGATCTCTGTTTTAGCAATAACGGTTTTTACAGCGACACATTTAAGCCAGCGGGAAGAACTTTCTCTTGGTAACTGAGAATAAAAACTGTTTTATAGTTGTACTTTAAATTCTGCTCTGTTGTCACAGCACACCCATACTTCTTTATATAGGTTTACCCAACCACGACTTACCTGTAACCCACCATGTCTACACTGGCCACTCCCGATTCTGAGGAAAGCCACACATTTTTAACAGATGTAACCTGGCTCAATTCTGTTCCATTGCACATGGACCAGCTTATATAACAGAAGTCTTTATGC
Source organism: Pyxicephalus adspersus (assembly GCF_032062135.1). Classification (NCBI taxonomy): domain Eukaryota; kingdom Metazoa; phylum Chordata; class Amphibia; order Anura; family Pyxicephalidae; genus Pyxicephalus; species Pyxicephalus adspersus. Next base: position 52,205,780 of record NC_092868.1, read on the forward strand.
TAAAACAAGCAAACTTTGATTTTTCATTTAATCTGACCTCATTGACCTCAAAGGAATGACCTTGTGAAAATACAGTAACCAATCAGATTTTACTTTGCTATAGCCTTATTTTGTGAAGCAACCCCATCCGGGCAGCAAAAGACTTAAAAAAAGGTGCCATGAAAGAGAAGAGGGCCATGAATTCCGCCTACCAGTCATTCTAGTTTTGCTGAGGCCATTGGTCTTCCCATCCTCAACACTTCCATGAGTGTTGGATGCTTGTGTCCTCCACTGAAAGCAATGGTTGCATTCTCCAATCTCACTGCTATATTCTGTAGGGGTCAGAGGATAAAACCATGGCATGTGACAAAGAACAAAGGCACCCAACACTCATGGAATTGTTGAGTGCTGGTGAGGCCAATGGACACTGCAGAGGAGTAACAGTCTACAAAAGAGGTGAGTATGAGTATTTATCATGCATGGCACATTCTTTTGGGATTTTTTCCTACCCTGAAAGTTTCTAGTTTGAAAGCTAATTTTAAATGTTTCTAGTCTAAACTATGCAACGTAGTTAGACTTTTACTGCAACTAGAAATAGACAAATGTCCATTAAGGTCAACTGCTACAGTTTTGGTCCAGAGGAAGGAAAAACCAACCTCCCCCTCATTACCATTACCAACCCTTCTTCCACATTTCTCCTTTCCTAGATAAAATAATTCCCTGGATCAAATTATTGCTTTGGGCTATGTCTTCACTGGCTTTGGGAAAGCTTCTAGATGGGAAATATGGAAGGCATATAGTGCTTCAGCTTTGCTTCCATTTTAGAACACTATAGGGCAGCACAGGGAAATTTGGCTTTGACATGACTGCTTGGTTGCTTTCAATGGAAATCTGTGACAGTCCATTTAAGAAGCTTCAAAACCACAATAGGATTTAATTAGATTTAAGTAAATATTTAAGCTCTATTTTTAAATTCCAGTAGATCTTGTACCTGTTGTAGGTTCAATGTAAAGTTTGAAGGAGTCCATTTATTTTAATAGGGTGGCCAAGGCAACATATAGTACAAGTGGTGCATGCTGTAATCTTGAAAATGCACCATACATGGCTTTCCCACTATGCCATAGTGCATTGGTAGTGCAGTGCAGTACTGAGCATTTTGTTGAAGCAAGGCTTTCCTCAGGACCAAAGCAATCTATGTGGTTTAATGCTGCAAACCCCAACAAACGACAAAGTCCTGCAAACTGAACTTTCATCACTCCGGGCTGAATTGAATCAGCAGTTTCTTTAGGCATTTAAAGTCTAAAGATCGTGTTTTGTGTTCAGGTCTATTTTTAACAGGCAGATTTATTGCTTTTTATTGATACAAATGATATTTTTAGTACATAGTTTGTCCAATAGTCTACAGTCAAGCTTGCCACAATAATAAAATAATTATATTATTGTTGGAATGGGAAGTAAAACATCAGATGATTTCAACTTTGCCTGGGTTCAATGTAAAAGTGGAACTTGTATCAGATATAGATTTCGATGCTGAGTGCATGCTTGGTATTCATTTCTTGAGGCAAAACCTGGTGTTTTCTCCAGAGGAGACATCTTTGTTTGGGTATCATCTAGGGCAGCCTTTTCCGATCTTTTTAAAATGGGGGAACCCTTGAAAAAACTTTCAGGTCTCAAGAAACCTTTTCTATACTTATTATATTCACAGCTTATAGTATAATATCTTGGTGGCCATTGGGAAGAATGTTATCCTTACAGATAGCCAAAAAGATCATCGGAGTCAGTGGTAAATGAACAGAGAGGCACGAATTGTTCACTGCTCAAGGAACTTGCAACTTTTGGAGGAACCCTAGGATTCCATTCAACCCTGGTTGAGAAACAATGTTCTAGGGTCACTATTATTATTATTATTAAACAGGATTTATATAGCGCCAACATATTACGCAGCGCTGTACATAAATAGGGATTGCAAATGACAGACTAATACAGACAGTGATACAGGAGGAGAGGACCCTGCCCCGAAGAGCTTACAATCTAGTAGGTGGGGGAATTTCACACACAAAGGATGTGAGATATGTAGTGTGGGAAGTAGTGATGGTTTCAAATGACAGAAGAAGCCGGGTAGGCAAGTTTGAAAAAATGGGTTTTGAGTGCTCTTTTAAATGAGCAGAAACCTTCTAGACTGAAATGCTGGCTCAGGAATGACACAATTATCCAAACCCTTCTCAGCTCTGGGTGCAGAATCTTCTGACCAGCTACAATGATCAATTTAATCACTGAAGGATGTAAGATGAAGGAAATGTCTCCTTCTGACTGCAGCAGACTGGTCAGATCATTTCAGCAAAGGCAATATCACCAGATAATAAGTACTAATATATACAAGTATGTTATCAATGCACTTTATAGTGTAATATGCCATGAGTGTATCCAGATTCTCTTTAAAGAAAAAAAAAGCACTCAAATGTCACTGATCTTTTGGAAGAAGAAATCCTTATACCCACAGTGTCCACAACGCAACATAGAGGGCCAGACACTAAAATATTGTATCTTTTATGTCAGAATTCCTTTATGTCAATGATTACACCAAACCACAGACAGATACCAGAAGGTCCCTGTCCGGTGGGGAATATTTACTGGATATTGTCATAGGAAGATCATTTTATCATCCTGCTCCTGAAACTTATAGACAAATCAGGGTAATGATTACCTTGGAGACAATGACGAAGATGAGACACTTAAAAGGAAATAAATTGTATTTGTAGTCCATTATGAGTTCATTGTGCATTTTGCTTTGATTTATTAATTGGAAATTTGGTGAGTAAATATTACTCTCTGTTGGATAAGTTGAGGTATTCAAAACACACTTTGAGGATTGTGAAATATATATTTGCTAATAAAGGGTATGAGATTTTAACAATTTGCATACATTTGCCTAAATATCATTAAAGTTATAACTTTCACATATTTGCATGCTTGCTGTCCTTTATTTTTATTGTTGTGTATTGTATACAAGTTCTCCCTCTTGTGACAGCCTGGCATATCGAGCTTTCAGTCTTTTCAGAGAACTGAGATAAAATAATGAGTCATGTAAATGCTATTGTAATTTTCATGCAGTTTGTGCAGACAAAGGCTGGCCTTACTTGCAACAGTACTCTGAATATTTCAGGCAAACTTGTGCCACCGGGAATCACAAATGCGATCTCGAGTAATCTCCGGTCACTAAACAAACTACTGCCCACAAGTTTGATCAAATGTCAGAATTTGGTTGAATGGGAAGTCAAACTTGGGCAATACATTGACAGCTTTAGTAGTCTATTGAAGGGGTGAAATGGAAAAGAATCAAAATGAATAAAAACTGAAATGTCAAACTGATGGGATTTTTCCACCCAGGGATTTTAGATCCTCTTTTTCGTAGGTGAACAAAACCAACATGGTAAACCTGATTAGTATTTATAGAAAAATAGAAAAGAAAGTTCGCCAAAGTAAAATGCCACATGCATGAACTGGTTAAAAGTGCCCCTTCGGTCTCATCTATGATGGAAGGGCCATTCCAGTAGGCTATACATGACAGATTACTCTAGGCCAGAGGTTGGGAAACTCCGGCCTTTAGGCCAGATATGGCCTAGCAAGTAGTTTGTTTTGGCCTAACGCTCCCTGGTCGATCCAGCCTAATCCCGGCCGGCAACCTGTGGAGGAGCCGGAACAAACTACCGATGCCGCTGGTGCTCTGGAGCCGCATGCAGCTCTTGAGCCTCCGTGTTGTGGCTCTCTCCTTCGTATGCATTGCAGAGGAGAGAGATTTCCCTTTAGGAGGCATTCCTGGTGGGGGCAGAGCCATTAGGGCAGGACTCGAGAGAGAGTCAGGCCTAGTGTGCTCCAGCCTACCCCTGAAATGGCCTAGTGGCCAAAAAAGTTTGCTGACCTCTGCTCTAGGCCAATGTCTCTCATCCAGTGTTCCTCCAGAGGTTGCTAGGGGTTCCTTGAGCAATGAATTTGTGACTCTCAGGTCAATTACCATTGAGTCCAGTGATTCTTTTGGACATCTGTAAGGGTGGCAGCATTCCCATTGGCCAGCAATGTAGGAGGCATTGTTCCCAATGGCCAATAAGACAATGTACTGTGTGTGTGTGATATAGTAATTATAGTATGGTTTCTATGAAGACCCTGAAAGTTACTACAAGGGGTTCCCCCATGTTAGAAAGGTTGGGAAACACTGCTCTAGGCCAATATTCATTATATAGGACATGCTGGTGGACACAGGGACCTTTTGCTTCTAATTCTAAAATGTAAGAGGGGTTCTAGCCCCAACAAAGTTAATTCAAAACTAAATAAACTTAGAAATTGAAGAAAAGGAACAGAAAGGAGATGATGTAAGGGAGTCTACAGAACAGCACCTATGAAAAGTATTGTTATCTCATACTATGTCCAGGAGATGTGGGTGGATCACAAGAGTCCATCAATTCCCCTACTAATCTTTTGGCAGGGTAATTAGCCCCGGTATATGGTGTTTCATTCATCTCTGTATTTAGTCATCGCCTTTTACAAGCTGAAAGTCTTTCTTCTCCACGTTGCACTTGAAAACGAAGGAGACAAATAAGAAACGTGATGGCGTTGCTGCTGGCAGGGTGGACAATGTACATCTTGTGAGAGTAATTTAGCAGTGTGGCCAGTCAATCTGCTTTCTGGGCCCACTGCCCTGACCTGCTTCATTCTTGATCTCTCTCCTCTCACAGTATGAAGCATTTCTATTCAATGACCTGACACTCTGCAGATTGAGACATCGGGTCTGTCCAACTGCGGCAAATTAGAAATTTTTCTTTGGTTAATTGGAGTAAAAATATTTGCTACAATATTGGTTGTCTGGATGGCTGTTTTATAGTATGGAGTCCTAGTCCTAGTATGTGTCATTATTTGTTTACAATGCCCTTAGACATGGAATACTACAATTATACCTCCTAACTGTTTGGTTTGGAGGCACTGTCCCTACTCATACCTCGCATCTGTCCCTGATTTGGGGGGACTGTCCCTTTTCATACTTCCAAAAGGAATCTAAAGGAATATCCCTTTTCATACCTCCCAGTTGCTCCTGATTTTGAGGAACTCTCCCACTTCATACCTCCCAGCTGTTCCTGATTTCAAGTAACTGTCTCTCTTTATAAGTCCCAACTGCCCCTAATTGGAGTGACTTTCCTTTTTCATACCTCCTAGTTGTTCCAGATTTGCAGGAACTGTCCCTCTTCATGCCTCCAAACTGTCCCTAAATTGAAGAGACTGTCCCTCATCAATCCTTCCAACTGACCCTGATTTGGAGAGACTGTCTATTCTATAGGTCCAAGTCCCCTTTTACTCCTCAGTAGTGCCTTCTTGGGGGTAGATTCAGATACCTTTATAAAAACATGTATTATTTAACTATAAAAAAAAGAGTTGTTTTGCACTCAACATTCATCCAGTCTCCAAATTATTCCATTCTGGACAGAAGGAAAACATTGTTGTGATAAAAAACACTTGTTGGTTTACCAATTCATTTTATATGGTCTGCAAAATATGAACGTGTTAGGGGTGCGTCCTTTGCCTATGTTCTTTCAGCTAAACGGTAACTTTTTTTAAACAAATTTTAGGCACAATTTGGCATCCAGTGGATAAAAAAGACAAGGAAAAATATAAGTCATTCTGGTACATAGAATTTCCTAAAAAAAAACCTTGATTAATAAGTAACAAACCAAACTTCATGTCACCATTACTCATTAACCAGCTGGTATCTGTCTTATAAATATCAGCAATACAACCAAAATCAGAAAGGTTGTTCAAGACCTCTGGAGTATAATAAATCTTTTCCAATTAACTTCTCTTCTTCCCTGTACAATGGGAAAACTCTGAGCCTCTTTCTTTTTTTACACCAATGGCTTGTGCGAGCTTGTAAGAGGCCATTTAGGCTACTCCAACCAGTTGCTAATAACAATCCAAAGAACGTGCCTCCGCCATACTGTAGGTGATAGCCATTAGCAGACAGTTGCCCGTCTTTGTAAGGAAGCTCCTGACTATTAAGGGCCCTTGGCTCGGCTCTTGGCCGATGATTTACGGCATTTAAAACTGGTTAAGTTGCCTTATGCAGATGAGTTCTTACTGCGAGTTCTATGCTGCCGTGCAATGAAAAGGTTATCGGCCAAATTGGATTTATCAGTAATTGTATCAAGCTGGAAGTAACAATATGAGCCATGGTACGTTTCTGTGGGCTCCTTGTCTTCCCGGAGAAAGGAACTGACAGCCGTAGCAAATAATTCTCTCAACTGATTTTCTTCTGTCCTTTTTCTTGATGTCTTTATGTGAATATGAAGCTGCCGTGAAAGGATCTGGGTGACCCCAGCCGAAGAGGGGGGGAAAAATGCTTAGAGAAGGACCTTAGGCTCCCTACAGAGTCATAGCCATCTTCTTCTGCAACCCACATCTTGGCTTCAACACAGCCTTCTGAAAGAAAGGACGCTTCTTCAATCTGACGGTCACAATAGGGTTTTTGTCACAAATAGGACGGGGAGAGAAAAAAAAACCAAAGGGAAGGAGGAAAGGGGGGCAGATGCAAAACGAAAAAATGATTTATTGCACTGGTGTCCTCAGTGCCACTGGCATTTGGCTACCTTCCCAGAGCCTGACAGTGGTGGCAAAGGTGGGAGAAGAAGAGAAAAATGTTTTTGTTTTTTTTTTCTTCTTTAAACCGGCATCTTCAATACTTCTTAAAAAGAGATGTCGTGGTGATTTCAATGAATAAAGGATTTAAACTATAGCAAGGCTTTTGTATGAAAGTCATTATATAGTCAGTTTTGATTCATCAATTAATGGACGGGAAGAGCAAACATAAAGCAAGACGTCCATGTTTTTGTTCTTCAGCTTTTAGCCAGGCAGTGGATAGTGGTGAATGTGAAAGATTGTGTATAAATGCTATTCAGGGAAGGTGAATGTTATCTTCGCCTTGTCATTGCATGGCAAAGCAACAGGTAAATTTTAATGGCCAGATCACCCCCCCCCCCTTGCATATGCTCACGACCCCAGGAGTAATAACTGTCAGATCCAGATATAGCAGATCATGGAACTTCATTCTCCTATATACTTGAAAATTAGCTGCTCAGGCACCATCTCTATCAGCAGGGGGGAGACAGTCTTCAGTCCCATGTAAGCTTCTTCTTAGAACAAAAGAGCTTGCACATGACTTCTTATGCATTGAATGGCGGGGAGCAATGGATTCTTTACCGAATCTTTTGTTACCCAATGTGGTTCCACTACATGAACCACTAAGAGAAGCTAATAATAATAAGTATATTCTTTAATGAAAACTCTACTGAAAAAATATGGTGGAGCCACACTAGGTAAAAGAATATGGTTGAGCTGCAATTGGGTAAAAGAATATGGTGGAGCTGCCATTGGGTAAAAGAATATGGTTGAGCTGTCATTGAGTGAAAGAATATGGTGGAGCTGCCATTTTGTCAATGAATATGGTGGAGCTGCAATTGGGTAAAGAAATATGGTAGAACTACCATTGGGTAAAAGAATATGGTGGAGCTGCCATTGTGTACAAGAATATGGTTGAGCTGCCATTGGTAACCTTCCTCAGGCTACCTGTTGATGGCACCCGTACCTTCCATAATTTCTAAATCACAGACCTGGAACAAGCCTTCAGACCAGACAATTTGTAGTCACAATGTTCTATCTGCATACTTGTCGCAGGTCAACCATTGAAAAGGTGATGGGAGTCATGGGTTTAGCATGAAGCCAAAGTTATATTAAGAACAAGGAGGAACCACCAAAAGCATTATTAATGCTTCCTTAGGATTTATTTTGGGGTGTGTGTATGTTGTAGCTTGCAATCAGAGAAAGAAAACTTGAGGAACACATAATCAATGGAGATTCCATCTGTGGGTTTGTTGTACCTTGGAGTCAGAATAAAAAACTTGAGGAGAACAGAACTGAAATGGAGATTTAATGGTACTTGAAAAATATTGAACCTCACAAAAACTTCCAAGTTGGTATTTAGTTCCTTTGGAGTCACTAGTGCCCTACTGGAGTCCAATCTAAGGGTGAGAAAACCAGGATCTCTTCTTGAAATGATGGATTGCAGACCAAGAAAACATTAAGGCATATTCCATTTTCCCTGTCAATCATAATGATGTAAGTCCTCTGGTAAGGAAGCAGAAAACATCTTTATCTGGTAAATTTCTGATTATCCTAATCCCTTAGCAACGCCCACATGTCGGCAAAATGACCTCAACTTCCTATAAGGACGTGTAGCACTTTTTATGTGTGGCAACCACATCTTATCTTATTATGCCTTCTTTATAAAGTCAGGAGCTTGAGGAAAAGCTCTGGATATCTGTAGATATGAGTTATTACTTATTTTATATTACTGTATTAAGCCTGACTTCTGTTCTTCTTATATTTGCCCTCCCTGGTCCTTTTACCAACCCATCAACATGCTAATGATTTTCTTTATTCTGTTTTTAATACATACTTAATGGCATCATCACTGAGTCTTGTTTTTCTGTACACAATGCAGGAAGACCCATGGCTAGTGGGAAGGGCCGGAAGGGTGCAATGCATGGCCTCCCCGTAAAAGGAACATGTGATACTTAGCCTTCATAACTGGTGGAAATGAAATCCAAGGGGCAGATACACCTGCCCAATGGGTCCAAGAGGAAGAGAATTAACCTTGATTGGTCTCCTTACAAGTGCTTTCACTGAAGATTCACTCAACTTTTACCCAAAATGTACACATTTTTCACATTGGAGTCAAATGGAAAATGTGTGAATCAACATTTACTTCTGGTTCAAAGTCCTCATTAGACAACATAAAATATTATATTATTAAAAAATATTATTAATAAATATAAAAAAAACATTTAGTTATATAAACATATTAATATTTAATTATATCAATATTTATAAATTCCTTTTGAAGGTCCAGAATAATCCAAAATAGAAATGGATATCATAAATAAAAATTTGGGTAGGAATAGAAATTTCACTCTATCCAAAGATTTTTTTACTATGTCCATATATTTGTACAATGTTCAGTGTTCTCAACACTTTTTGCTATAAATCCAATTTTCTGGATCTAAAAAGTAATGTTTTTGCTCAGTGCCCTCGTGACATATTTCCCTCGTATAATCTTCAAATATTTCTTGAGATTCTGTTTTCATAAAGGAAGGTTTTGGCTGGGTCAATCCCACTAACAGCCAAGGACATGTAAGGCTGTTTTCAGCATGGAAAGGAACGCTCTTTCCATACACGCCGTGCCGTCTGTCATCAAACACATGTATGTATCTTCAACTCTGAAGTTTCCCATTGAAAATATGCCGAGTATGTAATGTGAAAGCGATGGGCCAATTCATCAGAACTCTGCAAGGCTATGAATCAAGATGGGAGCCAGACGGTTCTGCTTTGATAATAATGCTGAGCTGATAGTGGCGATTTAAAACCACCTGACCCAGCCGCGGCTGCGCATTCTGTGTGTTGCTTGAACAAATAGCGCACATCTATGTTTTGGAATGGCTGTATCCTGAGGGAGTAAGGCTGAGGACTTTTTGGATTTGGCCTAAGGAAGAGGAAATGCCATTTAGTGGGCTTTGCTGAGGAAATGTAATAAATTGGAACATTTACACCACCACCCGCCATATGCTTTTCGTTCGTGCCATAGTAATATGATCTATAATGTATTTCCATCTGATTCTGAAAGGGTTACTGGGAGCTAATCAGTATTGAGAGAAGCCAATTAATATTGGCCAAGATGACTCTAAAAGCTGGCAGGATCTCCTGAAATTCCACCCCCGACCTGCCCTTCCGTTCCTCCACTGAAGCCAGGAGTAAATCTCAGCCTGTGTCTGATCGGGTTGGACTTACACAAGGTGAATTGGGGTATGAGCAAGCCTGGGACCCCCAATGGTGAAGTGCTTGGACTGAAGGGCCAATCAGTAGAACCAAGTACTGTCAGTATATTGACCTCATCAACACTGCATGATCTCCAACATCATCTCCAACATGGAACTTACCTTGCAGTTATCTGAGGTTTGAGGGAGCATGGAATCCCAAAACACAGTGGTCGGGTCCAAAGAGCTAATCTGTGGCCCGAAGCGCAATGACGTCACCATCAAACCCATGTAAGCGTCACCATCATCATCCAACTTGGAAGATAAACATCAGTGAAGTACTGACACCTGACAGAGATGGAGTCATCACCAACACTGTGTTAGCTCCAACATTATCCAACATGGAACTTAGGCAGGGTTATTTGGAATATGAGGGAGTATGGAAAATGCCATTTGTTTGACCGGAGCATCATCAAACCTGTGTTAGCTCCACCATTATTAACCGACCTGGAAGATCAACATCATTATTACAATATTGTTACATTATCCAACGTGAAAGGTAGGCAGGGTTATTTGGGGTGTGAGGGAGCATGGAATCCCAAGATACAGTTGTGGGGTCCAAAGAGCCAAAGAGCTCATTGGCCGACACAACTACTAAGCTCCACCATCGTCATTCAACTTGGAAGGTACACTGTTCTTCACTCCTGGCTCTTACAGAGGAGTGGGAGGTGGAGGGTGGAATATCAGGGGACTCTGTCCTGAATGAATGAAGTGATAGGATTTCTTTTATCAGTTTGCCAGCAGTTTCCTCCTTTCTACATGCACTCCAGTGATGGCTGAATGCCATTTTTTCAGGATGGGTTCCCTAATGGTCACAAAAAAGGACCACATTTGCAAAATGTGCATTGAAATGGCCCTCACACTAAAGGCTAAGTTAGGTTGTCCTTACTGCTGTGCTAAATGGCTTATACCTAAGGACAGTGTAGTCATGTTCTGGACCCACCTAGCATGATAATGCTGTCCCAGTGGGGCCACAACAGCCGGGACTCAAAGGATTTGGAGGGCTATCTAGTGGTGGAACAGAATTTCTTTTAGGGACAGTTCTGGATGGAATGTTAGTATTGACACAAAAGCTGTTTTTAGAAGATGAAGATAGAAAGAGTCTGTAGCTCTAACTACTTCCAATCCCGGAGAAACAAAACTGCTCCTCCAAAAGTACCATTATTTGTTACCGTAGGACATACAGGAAACAAAACACAAAGCCCCCACATCTAAGGACCAGTCGGCACCCATATTTATTAAATTGTTGCACGCTTTAAAGGTTTGCTCCAAAGAGGATAACATTGGGGATTGCCAGTAACGGTGGTGTCGTCTGATTTGTTTGGTCTCTGACGGACAGACACCGAACGTTTGTTCTCCTCGTGATTCGGTGTATGCCGCTTCAGCACAAAATACCTTCACTTCATTTTTCAGAATCGGAAGATGCCGAAATATTTTCCCAGGCAAATCTAAAAATCTCCTCTTTGTGAGGAGTCAGCCTTGTTCACCCAACTTACAGTAAAGGTTAACGGGGAACAAGCGACAAGGGTTGAGGGGACAAAGACCGTCACACAGTTCACTTTCAATGCTTGTTTTCATAAATGTATGAATAATTTAAATTATCATTGTGTCCTCTTGGAGTGTTTCAAGGGAAAAATGCCTCTTCTCTTCGTTCTCTCTCTCTCTCGTTCTTCTCTCTTTTTTTTCCCCCTCTCTCTTCTCGATTCTTTTCATTTTTGTCCCATCTCTTTTATGTGTTGTATAGGCTGTTTTCTTGCCATCTGATTCAGTTTTTTGGAACAATGGGATATATCAGGGTTGAGGGGGCAGAGGAAGAATACCGCTCTTGTTGTACACTCAGCCACTTGACATTGATTAATGAGGGTGCGGACATGGACTGAATCTATGAGAGAGAAAGGGAAATGAGAGGAACCGAGCGCGCTGAAGGGAGGAGACCGGGGAAATGATAAAGGCAAGGCCATGTTGGTGCCACTTTCCACACATTACAAAGTTCATGTTCTATCTCTGCTACGCCTTAGGGCACCACGGGTACAAAAAGTTCCCTTTCTTTGTCCATTTTTGTAATTTTTAATAAACCATTTTAATTATTTTTTTTTTAATTTTATTTATTTATTCTCGGTGTTGTATTTAGCTTTTTGTTAGGGTGAAGCTCCTGCCACTGTATTGTTTAATTATTAACCAATTATTGCATTTGTTTACATTTTTTTTTACTAATATTGTGCTTTTTTTGTTCATTATACTTATGTAAGTTTCTTCTTAACTCATTTTGTATTGTAATTAAGTTTATTAATTAGTTAGTGCAATTTTTGTTTAGTTAATTTTTTTCTGTATTGTATTTATTATTTTGTTACATATGGAATATTTTGATACTCCTATTGTTCCTCACCTTTTTGGGGCAGGGTCCTCTTCCCCTCCTATGTCACTGTCTGTGTCCGTCATTTGCAACCCCTGTTTAATGTACAGAGCTGCGTAATGTTGGCGCTATATAAATCCTGTTTATTATTAATATTATTATCAATATTATTAATAATAATAATAATTATTATTATTATTATAACAATAATAAAAATCATTTTATATATATATATGATTATATATATATATATATATATATATTGCTCTTTTGGTCAGCACCCTTTTAGCATTTTAAACTATAATCCTAATAGCATTATTACCTGCAAATAATATTATATTAATAAAATAACATTTATTAGAATTTGTGTTATATTATTAATAATAAAATAATTAAAAAAATAAAAATAATATTAAGTTAAAATATCATTTTAGGACTTGTCCATTTATAAAAAATGATAAAAAATTATTCTGCCCAGTGTATCTCGGTGCTTTGAACAATAAAGCTTATGCCCTGCCAAGAGCAGGAAGGAGTTTTTGGCTACCTGCACCCTATTAAGAAAAATTTCCTTTACTTCCTGTCCAAAAGATGCAACATGAAAGAAGAAAGAATCTCTTCAAAGCAGACAAAATTTTGCTGGAACAGGTGGCACATTTTGCCTCACCTAATAACCTAATGAAAACCCAAAATGTTGGATTTCCTTTTACTTTCTGCAAATTTAGGGGTAAATCTCCGCAGAGGTGATACAGACAAAAAAAGGTTTTAACTTTTCCTTGCTCTATACATACATAAAGTTACATTGTAACCCTTCTCGACCCTATTGAAATTTTTGGTATTTTTATTATTTGTTATATAGACTTTCAATGTACACCTTTCTAATACATGGAATAATTAATTTTCTTTTATATTTGTTATTTTTATTAAAATTATTTTTGTTGTTGTTTTGCTCTTTTTATTGTTTGTTATGCAGCCCTATCTCTCTCTCATTGGTACAAATGAGTGAGTAGTCCTGGTGGGGTGGGAGGGTTTGGGGGGGGGGTCCCTATTGCTGCCTTTAAACAAATAAAGGAAATTTAACCAGTTGTAAACTGGTACAAGAAACAGAGGGGAGGAAGGAAACAGCAAAGCTTCCGTCCAATTTGCTCTTTTTGGCATTGTGAAAACTGGCCGGCTTCCCAGTATATCTCTTTGACATTGCATAAGGTCAATTGCAGAACAGTCCTTTAGTGGCTCTGATGGGTGCTCATGAGAAAGTGAATGGAGTGCAAATTAACCAAACTTGTCAAAAGCTTTTTTTTTTTCTCCATTTTTTTTTTCCTCACTGTCACTCCAAAAACTGTCAGCCCGTAGACAAAATGTGAATTAACCTCATTTGAGCTCAGTGATGTATTGGAAGCTAATTTCATTAAAAAGGTTTAACTATTCGCTGGCAGGGAGAACTTCAGAGGCGGAGATAAAGGTTTTGGTTCCACCCCTCGTTTTAATTGGTCAGAAGTGCACTTTTCTTTTTAACAAACCCCCTTATCTACATCTTACATAAGCTTTAATATGCTAAAGTTATTTTTATATTTTTTTTAAGAAGTGATCCTGCTATGATATGTGCTAAAGTTCTGATCCAGGCACTTCCTGTTATAGGGTGACAACGCCTGCTTGCTGTTTCATAACTCTTCTGCTATGTAGTCACCTAGTCACATGGGCTTCCAATAAAGGCTATATATATATGGCTGTTGAATTAACAAACATGGACGACTGGTATTCTTTTTTTTTTAGATTTGCCCTGAGAAATGCTATGAAGCCATTGCGGCATGGTATTTAGTCAAGAAATGGCTGCACAGAAAATTAGCAAAGAATATAATAAATATTTCATCATTAGTTTTTAATGCACAGGCATTTTATAGAGTGGGTTTCATGATGGTGACACAGAATATATATATGACCAACTATGACCATGCCTGCGTAAATTGCACCAGTACAGCAGCTTTCATTCTCCACCAGCAGAGCCTGTGACTAGGTGACAACACACAAAAACATTTGGGACACAGGGCAGAACGTTGTCACCCTATTACAGGAAGTCGTCTATTTGTATGACAGGATCATCAACTATTATTTCAATAAAAGGTGCAGAAAATGACTTCTAATGAATTCTTAATATTCTTGTTTATGTATGGGCAGCACAGTGGCTCAGTGGTTAGCACTCTGGCCTTTGCAGCACTGGGTCCCTATCTGCATGGAGTTTGCAGATTCTCCCTGTGTTTGCATGGGTTTTCTACGGGTACTCCGGTTTCCTCCCACATTCCAAAAACATGCAGTTAGGTTAATTGGCTTCCCCCCAAAATTGACCTTAACCTGTAGTAATGACATATGACTATGGTAGGGACATTAGATTGTGAGCTCCTTTGCTAGTGACATGACATTGGATCTAATGGTCTAATATAATATGTTGTAATAATAATAATGTCTATAAGAGATTCCAGTGATTGTTTTTACACATACTATAAAACTGTTATCTTTATCCAAAAACAATAATAAAACAATGCAATAAAAATGAAACAATGATAAAAAGTTCCAAAAACTTGGTGCCTTTGTTGAAATAACATCACGAACCCAGCGGCCGCTGAATGCCAAATTTCCCCCAAAACACAGAAAGGAATTCCTTCTCAACCTGACCAAATTTCAATTACCATAATCACCAATGGAGTGTTTCCCCATCACCCCAACCAGCCATGGCTGTGCAGTGTCACTTGAATTAATTATACTGTTAATTTGCATTAATGCTCCCCACACCATGTTATTAATGTCATTATTCATTACAGAGGGCGGAACAATCTGGGCGTCAGTAATCAACAAGTGAACAAAACAGAGGTAAATATAAACAGAGACCGGATGGCAGATCGGCAGCTTCCCGGCGCCTCCAATCAGTAAAATAATAAATAAAAAATTACAAAAAAATATTAATTATACATAATACATATATAAGGTAATATTATTAAAATAATAAATAAATACATATTAATAGATAATATAAAAAAATAAATAAACTTTAACATTTTGCATTGAAAATTAAGCTGTATAATTGTTGTTTTTTATTATTATTATCTTATTTATTTATTCTTTTATTATTTTTTTATATTTTATATGTAATATGTATTTACATAGCATTGTACAGAGTCCATAGTCATGTGACTAACTGCCCCCCATAGATGGGCTCACAGTCTATTGTCCTTACCATAGTCAATACCACAATCTAAGGTCAATATTTTTTTGGAGGGGGCAATTAACTTACCTCCATGAGTTTGGGATTTAGGGAGTACCCGGAGTGCCTGGAGGAAATTCATGCAAAAACGAGGGAAAATATACAAACTGTAGAACACATGGGGAGCACACAGACTCCATGCAGGTATCCTGACCAAAATGTTATTATTATTATTATTTATATTTATAATTTCTTATTATTATTTATAATTTCTACCATCAATAACAATATATCTATTTTGTTTTTGTTTTTATTTGTTTTTTATTAAAAAAAATTTTTTTGTTATAGTGTTACTTTGGAATGAAACAATTTTTATCCTCTTCTCAAAATGCAACTGGATAGTAAATAGAAAAGCAGAAGACTAATTAGTTCATCTTTCTGTCACTCTACTCTTTCCTCCTATCAACATGACCATTGTTGGCATATGAATATGAGTGTTCTAACCAGAAGTGAGCAGCAATCTCCTAATTTGGGACACTACTATTATAAGAGTTCTAACTCTTTTCTTCTACTTTCAAAACTAGATAAAAAGTTTTGACTTAAAGCGTACTTAAACTCAGAAATTTCACTTTACATAAAAGGGTAGACAATGAAAAAAAGTTTTTTTTTTAAAGTGCAACACCCTTTATTTAAATAAAAAGGGTGCAGCACCGCCCCCCCGCAAATCCTCTTAAGATACTTATGTCACGCATCTCGGGAGGCTCTTGGGTGCTTCTTCTTCATGAGCCTTTTAGCAGAAACAGAAAAACAGAAAAATTTGCCGCTCTCACGCATGCCATGCCACATGATCTCACGCCTGGGTCGGGTGACGTAGGATGAAGAACCAGGAAGAGGAGCAGAAGATGGTGGCGCCAGAGCGCCGGCCTTGGGATGAATGCCTGGACAATGCGGGACCCGATGCAGGACACCCCGGAGGGTTCGGACTGCCCTGCGGGATTGAAGGTAGGTGTATTTTTTTGCCGCTTTCAGCTTTAAAACTGGCAAAAAACAACTCCAGTCCTCGGGCCAGGACCTGTACATATTTTTTATATTTCTCTAATCTGTCTGGCCTGTATGTGGCCCTTGAGGGTTGAAGCTGGGAACAAAGGGGACGAACATAACTGTATTTTAAAACAAAATCCTATTTGGTAGTCAAGTGGCCCATTTGCCAAATTGCAATTTTCACACTCCAAAAATTCCAAAAAGAAAATATTTTTGCTTGAGGCGAAATGTTGCGATGATTGAATATAGTTTCTTTCAGCCAAGACACAAATTACAAAGCGGTAATTACTTTGTTCTGGAGCCCACAAAATAAAAGGCAGCATTCAAAACCAAGGTATGTTGCAGCTACTGTAACCTCTGCCCCACTAATAACGTACAGCAAAGCAAGATGTCATTCCTCTGGCCCCTCAACCCCACCGCGTCCACAGCCAACGGGCCATGAGGGAGCGCCATGTTTGACAGAATTATTGATGATGTTTAGATCAGCGAAGAGTTGCTGAAAGCTTCACAGATGACTTTGTTACTACACTAATTACGACGGGCTAATGAGCTGGAGATCCAACGTGCAAAAATATTCTGCCCCTCACATCTATGGTGTTCAAGGAGCTCTTAGATAAACACAGTGTGCGGAGGAATTCATTACAGGCCCTGCGATTCACTGGAGTCATGGGGAAAACATTTTGGGGATGAAATTGCCACACAGGATGCCTTTAACAAAATCGTACATCAGACGCCAACTGGAGCGTGGTATAAAAAAAAGTTGGGACAGCTTCTTTTAAAAAAGAAAAATGAAACAGGAGACCAAAAGGAAGCCAAATGTGTGACCAGTGGGGAGCCAATTTTGGAAAATTTTGCAAAATGTGTTGACGATTCGGGAGACGGTAGAAAGCACAACTTTTACTGTTTTGAGGGTTTCATTTTGATTTTAATTACACTGACTGGTAGAAAATGGTAATTTATAAATAAAGAAGGGGAATTAAGGGAAACTTTCACTATAAGTAGGGAATATTTTGTAAGTTTTATGGGGTGGGTGATCCATTCTCATTGGCTGTCAAGAGGATCCTAAATGAATCAAAGCTAAGAAGCAAAATGAATAGAATAGAGATGACAATTGCCCATTTGGGCCAGTGGAGCAGTTAGTGGGCTTTGGGAGTGCAGCAGGAAGTGATGTCATGTTCACGCCATTACATCTACCTGGGGAGCACTCTCCCACTCCAAGTTTTTTGGGCAAGGTAATGCCTCTGCACCCCCAAATGTTACTTCTCTTTTTCCCCCCTCTCTGTATGCCGTTAAAATCAGTTAACTTATCTCACTATAGGGGGCACTACTGTGTAGAATAATTTTATTGTCACTGTAACAAAAAAGAATAGAGAATTAAAATTTTCCCCTAGAGCAAGACATGAAGATCAAACTTCTAATGGGTCCAACTGTTCCAGTGGTGACTGTCTAAGACAGTGTTTCTCAATTGGGATTCTGTGGAACCCTAGAGTTTCTTCAGAGGTTACTAGGGGTTCATTGAACAATGACCTATATGTACCTCTCAGGTCAGTTCAAGTGCTCTTTTGGCTCTCTGTATTGGTGGTATTCTACTATAAAATATGTAAAGGTCTTGGTGCTTGGCGTTCCAACCGCTCACCCTTGGCACTGGTCAACGAGTGCCTTATGGTAAGTCCATGTTTGCCTTTGCTGCCAAAGCTACAAGTGCCCTTTAGTCTGCCCCTTTCAAGGAGGCCGTTGACCTCCCAAATCACATCTTCATTTTAAAAAGCTTTTCAAGTCAGTTCAATTAAAATAATCCGGGCAGATGATGCAACTGAAAGAGACACGGGAGAATTATCTGATGTTTCACAAGTGCTCTTTGCTGACTCTGCTCTAAGAATCTCATCTACTATCGGAGGGACACTTTTTCGGAATTAGCATGAAAGGGCGTGAGAGCCAAAAGTCTCGGCACTACCCAGAAGATACCCTGGCCTTCTGACCTATAGAACGGTTAAATGGAGTTTAATAGTGTGAATTCCTGAAATTCAGGACATAATCCGGGCTCTTGGTATCTTTGATGATAATGATTACCATGGGAAGTCAGAGACAGTTATTTCAGCTTAATTAACCAAGATGTCCTGGGAGGACATGGCGCATACTGTGCTGAAAATCCCATGGTACCAGAAAAGTGCTTATGTGAAAGGATCTGTTTCTTTTTTCTAAGTAGCCCAATCATTCCTAAGCAGATTTTTGTGTTAAAGAGAAACTATAGGGTGCCTTCAATGAGTGGCTATTTTAGGACATTTGTATAATGCTCAATTGGAAACATTCAGAGTTCGATCACTAGGAAATCTAAATGGACTTAGAAATTTTGAGTTGGAATTTGCATTTTTTTATTGAGCTGTACATGATGTAGTACAGATCAACCAATCCAGCAACCCGATGATGACAGCTATCATTATCCGGTGGTTCGATTGGCTAAGCCATACTATCTATGTCATCTATCCAACCCAGCTTTAGAGTAACTGTTCCGATAATACCTCCAAAATACTAAAAATGTATTCAATCCCATTGGCACTTCTTTTCGTCTTGTCCTCTTTAATGGAGACCTACGCGCCCATCCGCATCATCACTTTGATTGTGGCAGTTATTGCTTAACAGCTTTTCCAGTTCACTTCACTTCCCAAGAAGAAGAGAAGCCACTAATAGCCGTTTACGGCTTACATCTCACTGACGGTAAGAAGGTGTCCGCTGGACAACAGGGCCCGGCCCAGCCTCCTAATCCTTCTCTTCATTCATGGCCTCCAATATGTCCCTATAGACCTCTGCTGGGGGTCAGAGCAGAAACCAAGGCGTGCAAATGAGCCTGGGGGAGGCCGGGGACACGGCTAGTGAAAGGTCCTTACAAGTGTAAAGGTTTTTAAGGCCTCATTTGTGACAGACAATAGCCTGAGCCGACATGGCAGCCGTCCCTGAGCTCGGCAATTACTCGGCCCTCATATTCGGAGATCTCCGCCAACAGAGCGCACTGGATGTGTTTGGAGAGTAAATAGGAAAGTGGAATTCTCAGCGGAGACCCAGGCTGATTTGTAATTGTGAATTCTATCCAACAGTCACTTTTGTGGGGACTTTCCAAATTTGACACGCTTGCTGTTTCATATTTTTGCTATCTTATAATAGATTCATTCTCTAGCAGCTGGCGGCACATCTGACACATCTGTAACAAAGCAGAACTATAGTCTCCGATGGGGAGGTAAATGCAGCGAACCTAAGTTCTGGTTTAACAGTGAACCTTGTTAAAGTGAACCTTTCGTGATCCTAGTTCTGTACAGCAGAATAAGATCATGGAAAAAGCCATTTTACTTAAAGAGGACCTGTAATATTGTTATTTCTCTAATATTTTACCATAACCCACATATGTACAGGACACCTTAATCTTTCCATCCAATACTTGTAATTTTTCATTATTTGTAGCTGGATGGATGGATCGGATGGCAAAAGGTTGAAAATCTGAACCTGTAAAATAAAGCATCCAGTACGTTCACTGGTTCTAGCTCCACCTTATGTCTGATTACACCACAGTCTACACACAAACACTCAGAGCTGTTACAATCTAAAGATCGTCCCTTTGCTCCCCTCGTGCTGCATTATAGTTCGGTAGAGGGGGAAGTGGAGGAGCTGGGTCTGCATGGGCAATAATTAGCCACTCCCAGAAGAGCTGAGGGCTATGACATGCACGGAGGAAGGGGGCTGTGCTAGGGAATTCATTCTTTCCAGAGTGCCAATTACTTAGAAAGTTCAGATTTGATTTTGCACTTTGAAAATCAACACAAAAATATTTAATGGAAAGGAAAAATTCTGCAAAAAAATAATTAGTTTGTAACTGTAATATTTTTGGTGACAGGGCCTCTTTAGGAGTACGTTCTAAGTGCAATAGTGTTTCCTGAGTTCAGAGGTTGCCTAAAGCTGGCCCTTTAAATATAACCCACCAGGCTTTGCTGATTCAGGGTTTACGCACGTCTATTTTTAACTCACCTGGCACGGGCTGAGCCCATGAAATGAGCCACTGTGGTCTCATCCGTCTCATCGTTCCTGTTAGCCAGAGTTGTTTGAACAGCGGGGAACCCTGTGGCTTGTGTGCAGAAATGTCCTTTCCTACACATAGCAGAGGCCTTGCCTTTATTTGCTCATCCCACTTCAGCGTGCATGCCTGGGATCAATGCAAACACATTTAACGTTTTACCCGACATCATCATCATCCTTGTGGAACTTTAATAAAGCAGCCAGCAGCCACTAAGCCAGGTGTCTGCTCCGCTGCCCCAGAATGTGGTCATTTTACTAAGGGAGGGATACTAAGGAGGATGAGACATAGATAGTCATCAAAGAGACCCTGTCACTTGGATTAGAAAAAACAAAGAAGAAGCATTAAAACGTATTTATCATTTTGGTGGGTGACAAGTGAAATGTAAGCTTCCAGATGTGCTGGATACAATGTACACCGTGGTTCTTCCTATTGGCCCATTGGTACTTAGGTGATTACAGGACAAAGTAATAAAGTAGCAGAAGATGGGGGAAGCAACAACACCCAGATGAGGATAAGTGAGTACCACGCTGTCCAGGCGTAGGAGTCATCTGGTGCCCCTGCCACCAAAGCAAAAGAAGTACCTGGATGGGCTTGTGATGTCATTGCACCAGCCAGAATATTACAGGAAAAAGTTAGGTATTCTGAAGAGTGGTAGGGGAAGCTGTTGGTAGGGGGAGGTAGAGAAGAAGGCATTGGTGGCAGGAAAAAGTAGAGTTTGGCTTTAAGGCAACATGACTTAGATGGAATAGCATTTAACGAATGGGTGTTGACAATGGTAAATATTAGAATGCAGTACATAGATGAATAGCTCATAAACTTGGAAGTAGGTGGACCTGTTATTATTGGGATAAGGTCACCACTTTGCTAGTATTTTAGTAAAATTGGGATCAGTTGCCCAAATTCTAATAAGACAGAGAAAGAATGACAACAGGGCATTGGGTGGGAGGAAAAGTATATGTATATTGGTAAGTAGTAGGGTCTGGGGGAGCTTTTTCAAGGTAAAGGAGAAGGTATTGGGTGGCAGGATAAAAGTAGAGTTTGGCTTTGCTGCAACATGGCAAACAGGGAATGGAACCCAATGGATGGATGTGCCCAATGGCAATGAATTGAATGTGGTACATGAATAAATAGCTCATATAGCTGGAAGTAGGTGGCTCTGGTATTGCTTGGCTAGGGTCACCACTTGGCCAGTATTTTACAGGTAAAATTGGGATCTGTTGCCCACATTCTTAATATAAAAGAGAAAAAAATGACAGGAGGGCATTGGGTGGGAGGAAATGAATATGTATAATGGTAAGGGGTAGGGATGAGGGGAGCTTTATGGATGTGGAGGGGGAGGGGTAGTATAGCAGAACAAAGTAGAGTTTGGTTTTACAGCAACATGGCGTACATGGAATGGAACCCAATAGATGGATGTGTTCAATGGTAAATAATAGAATGCTGTACAAGGCTGAACAGCTCATAAAGTTGGAAGTAGGAGGATCTGGTAATACTAGACTAGGGTCACCACTTGGCCAGTCTTCTGGTAAAATTGGGATCTGTTGCCAATATTTTCAGTAAAGTTGGGACCTGTTGCCAATAGGAAGAGAAAGATCTACAGCAGGGCATTGAGTGTGAGGAAATGTGTATTTATAATGGTAACTAATAGGGGTGACGGGATTTTTATGGATGTAGGAGGGAAGATGTTGTATGGCAGGGAACAGTAGGGTTAGGGTTGAAGTCAACACAGTAGAATTAGAAAGCTTTAATTGGCCTCGGTGATACATTTGGGATTTTGGTAAATTTGGGATCTGTTTCCAATATTTTTCATATATAAGAGAAGACATTTTTTTCTTTATTTAGAGGGAACTTTCTTTTTGGACAATTGCTTTGATGATGCAACCAATATGGTATGATATCATACAATATATGATATATCCGTCTTCGCTCGCCCCATGGTCACTCAAACGTTACAGAATTTTATTATTTTTTACCAGCCAGAAAATTCTTTTTCCTCTCCCTTTGCAGAGACGGTCATTCCTCCTGTGGTGGCAGAAGATAAAAAAGCATCTAAAAAAGACTTGGTATGCACCGATGACTCTCAAAATATGAAAGGAAAATATTTATTTCCCCTCTGCGTGAGTAAGAGAGAACTATTTAAAGGCTGGCCACTCATCTCCATTACTCCTGATTTATTCCCGCTTATGGAAATAATAGCAGAGATTTCACTGTCATATATTTAGTCATTTCTCCTTCCGCATATAAATTTCACATACATCCTATTAGAGCCGGCACAGGCCGCTGCTCGTCCCTCTGAAACTAGGCTGACTCTTGCTTTACGAGAAATCTGGCTATGAAATCAGTGCTGCAATTTAAAAGACTTAAAGTACAGCTACGGACAAAACTTTTTTATTAGTTTTTCCATAGAACGGGGATGGGTTAAAACTTCTGTTTTAATTGCTATCTGTGTCAGCACAGTGATTTGTCTGCCAGATTTTATAAATGCCGTCTGTCTTATCATAGTGGCTAAGTGCTCGCCGCCTGTGCTGAGAATCGTCACCTGGAAATAGAGGGAATGATTCCCAAGGGGACAAATACAGCAGCAAAACCCTTCTAAAGGATGTAAACGTTTGCTGTGTTGTCAGTAGCTGTTATAATATATTGGGCTTCATATTTGATATCTCATGTTTTTTTTGGATGAATATCTTTTAGATCCAACATTTTTTGGCTATGGATACACCATAATCATGCTCTCATCAGTTCATTCCTCAGGGTCAGATCTGCCCATGGATAACATTGGTTTTCATTCTGCAGTGTCTCACTGTTCCCATAAAACAGCAAGATGATGCAGACTACATTTCGATAATGCAACACCCAATGGAACCCATTATCGGCTCATGATATGAGGAACCTAAGAGGCCAGAGAAAACCTAAAACACAGGTGGGGAACATTCAGTAAAGGGACATCAGTGTTACATACTCTAAAGCAGTGTTTCTCAACATTTTTAACATTGAGAAAACTTGAAATAACTTTCAGGTCTTCAGGACCCTGTACTATAATTACTATAGCCACAGCTCACAGTACATTAGTGTGGGGATCAATTGGAAGAATGCCACCCTTACAGATAACCAAAAAGATCACTGGTGTCAGTGGTAAGTGACCTGAAGGACCTGGAGGTAACTTAGGGTTTCACAGATCCCTAGTTGAGAAACACTGCTCTAAAGTGTGTGGTCAACTTTATAATTCAGGGTTGGGCTGGGTCCTTTGCACTGTTAATGCTACAACATACAAAGACATTTATACCAGTTGTGTGATTCCTACCTTGTGACAACAGGTTAGGATGGCTCATTTCTGTACCAGCACAACTAGGACCCTTGAGCAAAAAGCCAACTCCAAAAATACATGAGTTGACAAACTTGGTGTGAAGAAATGTGTGTCCAGCTTAGAGTCCTGACCTCAACCCTACTGAAATGGATGGATTAGAAAGTGGGCTTTTATTATTATTATTATTATTATTATTATTAATAATAATAAACAGGATTTATATAGCGCCAACATATTATGCAGCGCTGTACATTAAAGCTAAGTCTTCTTATCCAACATCAGTACCCAACCTCTCAAAATGTCATGGAAAGCCCTTCCAAAATAGTGGAGGCTACTATGACCTCTAAATAGGAGACCTACATAATAATGTCCATGGTTTCGAAATAACATGTTCAACAAGCTAATATAGGTATATACAGTATGTGCAATATATACATGTGCCAGGTGTTCATGAAATTTTAGCCATATTATGTGGCTGGAAATGGTCATGGAAAAGTAGGTGCAATCTCAACAACTAAGATTTCGCATAGGGGGAGGAGAAGAAAACCCTATCCAATTAGGCATAGGGTAGGGGTGGCAGTACTATATAATAAGTAAGAGATATATAATGGCGGCTAATTATTAATGGGTTGAGAGAGATGAAGATAGGAAGGCAACATGTAAAACATGAGTTTTAAGGATATCTTTAAATATGGTGAAGGTGGGAGCAAGCCCAATGGGAGGGAGAGCCAAAGTGTGGGGTCAGCTTTAGAGAAATCTCCATACATGGGAAGAAGTTAAAAGTAAGCAAGTCATAAGAAGGTCATTGGATGAGTGGAGAGGGGTGTATGTGTGTATCAGGACAACAATTTAGGTAGAACATGAGCCATGGAGGGATTAAAAGGCAAACAGTAGCTTGAATTTGATTCTTAGGTGAAACTGAAGCTAGGTTAGAGATTTGCAAAGATAGAGACACTGATTTATTCAAGTTCTCCAAGGCTGGAGAGAATACAGTTTCATCACTAAAGCTGGGTAATCCAGCAAACCTGGAATGGATTTCCTAAAAGCCATTAGATTTTTGTTAGCAAATGTTTTTAATTCAGGACCAGATTCATTCCAATTTTACTGTATCACCCAGCCTCACTGATAAAAGTGTATTCTCTCCAGCCCTGGTGAACTTTAATAAATCAGGGCCACAGAGTAGTGGGGAGGTAGGCACAGTACATGGTACATATGCCATTAGCAACTGTGGGGAAGATAAGGCCAATGATTTGGGTCTGAATCCTTTGTCAGGGCAAGGCTATCCAACGCAAGTTCTCAAAGGGCAGAATTTCCTATTAACAGCCTGTTTTTCCCTTTGTCAAGCCCAGGCCCAAAATAACTTAATATGTAGGGCCCTGGCCCTTGAGGGTCGGAGTTGGACAACCCTGCAACTATTTATTATCATTGCTTTTGCTACTTTTCTATCTTTACAATTCTTGTCAGCTTTGTCTGCCAAACCCTCTGCCGCCTTCATTCAATCCTCGCTCTGGAATACAAATAGGCCGGGCTGAAAGGGGCCATATTTCATCAGAGGAACCGTCAACGGCAGCCATCTTTTAATTAGCAAAATAAACAGCGCTATGATAAATGCCATTATTTACTCAACAAATGATCAAAATCATTGTGTGTGTTTTTCTCTCCCCGGCTCTATGATCCACAGGGGCAATAAACTGAAAATGTGCTGTGATTTATGCTCGACCCGGTGACTCGCCGAGTTCTGTGTCAGCAGGCAAGGGAGTAATAGACTCCCGGGGAGCATGCATAAATTCAATCACATCTCACAAAATAAAGGAGCCCTTTAAAAAATAAAATAAATAAAAGGAAGAGGAATCTTCCCCCCTCCAACCTCCAAGCCATTTGACAGAATTTCATTTACTGGGTTACAAGGAACCGATGACTATTAACCTAATCATATCCTTTTCTGAGGCTTAGCAAAGGAAAAAACAACATTTTTTTGTTTTACGCTGAAATAGATTTGAATCACTGCTTTAGATTTTCATTAATTTCTATTCAAGCTGAACAGGCAGATGTAA
The DNA here is from genome assembly GCF_032062135.1 of Pyxicephalus adspersus. Taxonomy (NCBI): domain Eukaryota; kingdom Metazoa; phylum Chordata; class Amphibia; order Anura; family Pyxicephalidae; genus Pyxicephalus; species Pyxicephalus adspersus. Next base: position 52,231,675 of record NC_092868.1, read on the forward strand.
GGCACAACTAAATGCAGAGTTGTATCTGTGAATAAATAATAATAATATTAATATTGAGTAATAATAATATTGAGGGTTTACAAGCAAAGGTTGACAGTAGGAGAGAGAAAAGTGATGATTGAGAGACTTTGGCATCTCCTTCTCCTTTATTATTATTATTATTATTATTATTATTAATAAACAGGATTTTTATAGCCCCAACATATTACGAAGCGCTGTACATTAAACAGGGGTTGCAAATGACAGTCTAATACAGACAGTGATACCCCTGTCCAGTCACAGAACAGCAGCAGATGAAATCTTTGGAGCAGGTTGTATTAGGTGTAGGCAAATAAAGCAAAGCTGGACATTCTAATATTTTCCATTAGATATACTTTACTTGAGTTCTCACCTACTGGACTACAGAACATAGGGCGGGTGCTCAGTAGCCCAGCAGGGGAGAACTGGAAAGATTACCAGGTATTTTTCATTAGCTGCAGATCAATAGCTCTTGCTTCCTGAGAACTTGGAAATATTTATATATCCTTGTTTATATCAGAACAGAAAATCACGAGGACTTTTATTCACAGGGAAACCAATCCTTGTGCTCTTTACAATCCGGAGCCTTTAAAGCTTAATCTTGTAGAAATTTCCTTCAGACAGATAGAGGTGGCAGATAAAAGATGTCACACAAAGCCGGTCATTTATCTCCATGAAATGTGAAAACAAGGTCAGAAGAGATAGTGCCTGGGTGGGTCTGGGGCTCTGTTTGAGGACGTTAGTTTGAGGGCAAATAGTTTTAAATGCTGGCATAAAAGTTAGCTGTCAGGTCACGATCAACGAACAAAAGAATGCCAGAGGAACAACAGGAGCGCCATGGAGAAAGTATTCTCACCTAGTCCAAAAATAAATAATATCACAAAGTCAACAGAATCTCAAATAATAGAAACTGCCCGTACCAGGCTTCACACTCAATGAGTAACCGAGATATGGAACATTACTGAAAAATAAGAAAGCAAATAAAACCTTACATCAGGATAAGAGAAAAGTTGTCTGAAGGTTAATGGAAGAACCATCAAAGTTCTCTCTCTGGGGAATACGCTGTGCTATGTGACATGCTCAGTGCTGCTTGTGTGTGTAGGTCACACTGAGGATCGGAATTTTATTTTTGCTGGATTTTAATTCATTCCTTGTGCCTAAATTAATATTTATCTATCTATTTATCTATCTATCTATCTATCTATCTATCTATCTATCTATCATCTATCTATCTATCTATCTATCTATCATCTATCTATCTATCTATCTATCTATCATCTATCTATCTATCTATCTATCTATCTATCTATCATTATCTATCTATCCATCTATCTAACTATCTACCCACCTATCTATCTATCCATTTATCTATCTATCTACCCATCTATCTATTATCTGTCTATCTAAGTATCTACCTATCTATCTATCTATCTATCTATCTATCTATCTATCTATCTATCTATCTCCTCTACCCTTCAATTCTTTCTTGATGGAATATGTATTAGATCTTTCTTTCTTTCTCTCTTTCTCACTTCTCCTTTCTTCTAATACTTCTTCGAATACATATTTCATCAATGGAATATGTATTAAGAAATAAATAAAGAAAAAAGATAGATAGATTCACTTTAGACCATATATATAAGTATGTATTTATTAATAAAATCCGATCCATTCAGTATGGATTCAGACCCCACAGAGATGAGTATTAATCTAAAGGTTATATTGAGGTGGGACGTGCCCATCACCTAGCCATGAAATGAGTGTAATGACTTTGAAATAAATGGTTTGTATAGCCATACACAGAGAAGAGGGAGAGTTGGTGCAGTGATGGAACATCCCCCCAGGCTAGGCATCTGTCTGCTCATGCGGTGTATCACACAGAATAATTTGTGCTCAATGCTCAGGTCCCTTCTACAAATAACACTTCTCGTCCAACTTGGCCTTTAAAATGGGGACATCAATCATGCGGGGAGACATTTAAATTTTAGATTACCTGTGGCGGTGGATTTAACATTTGCAGCATTGGATAGTCCTGGCCAGATAGATAAATAACATGTTTTACTCTTATGGATGCAAGATGTCCAATTTTATTGGTTATTAATAGGACATGTAAAGGAGCATACATCAACTCAAGACGTGGACAAATGCCTGAGGACACCTTGAGAGTTCACAGAATCCTACAGTCACAGGTAACTTAAATGCCAACCCTATATATTTACCTACCTTGCCCCATTCTCCCCACCAAATCATTGGGTCAGAGAAGCTAAAACCCAACATTTCTGGGTGTAGTGGGGGGTCAAGGGGCTTCTTCCTTCTCTATCAATTACTAAATACCAGGGGGTGATGAAGGGGTCCCTTAGCCCTCTTTAGGCGCCCATCAAAATGACTTTGACCTTACTCAGGGTTTCTTATCATTGTTCCTGTGTAAGTTTAAGCAGCTGTGGGGATGATAGTGGTTTATTTTACTCTAAGAAAACATTCAGGTTGCAGACGTAGCTAACAGTTGGCCCCTGCACAGAGCAGGTCCTCCACCGATCTGACCTAGGGCACCTATGGGGTGTGGCACACTCTGCACCTATGTCCACCTCTGAGGCCAACTTTTGCAACACATCCTACCTCCATTCAGCACACCAACACACTATATTACACAACAACTATGGAAGGATGTTTCTGGCTGGTATCACATAAAATCAATCATGTTTCCTTAGTATTAATATCTGGACTATCTACAAGTGAAGAAGTACTGTTAAGCTATCCTAGAATGTCCACAATTCCTACATATATAACTTCATAGAGGCACCTTTTTTATTTAAAAAAATTAAATTTTATAAGTAAAAAAGAAAAAAGTTCCATAAATGAAGTGTTTAAAAAATTAATAAACTGGTAAAGTTTCTCTTACAGAATGGCTTCGTGTCCACTATATATGTTGTCTCATTACTATTTTACCAAAACTGGGGTTTCTTTTTGAACGTCTAGGACACAGGGTCTTTGGACTCGGGAGACACGTGAGAATGTTCTTTTCAGTGGAAACTCCCGGAATTTAGAGTAAAAAAATCAAATCTGAATGCTTTATATAGAAAGAGATAACAAGTGAGAAGTATATGGTGTTTCAGGAATTAACTATTGGCTTGGCAATTCAGATAAAAGAACATGGAGTTACACTGTAGTGACCAAGACATTTTCTTTATATGTCCATAGGTATGGTAACAAAGTTCCAAAATATTGAGTTCAGGTGTCACCACCAATGGTTACTATGAATATACAATAATATACTACAAGATTCATAAGACATTTTTAACAATTCTGCTCTTCCAACCTTGTAACAACTCTTTGTTCTAGCATGACTGCGCCTCTTTGAATAAGTCCAGCTCCAAATAGACCTGGTTCGATGAGTTGGGTGTAAAGGAACCTGAGTTCCCCTAGTGCCAACATAATTTGGATTTGGGATAAATTGGAGGTCAAATTCCAAACCAGGTCCTACCATACAACAGCAGTACACGATCTCACCGAAGCACTTTTGGCAGAAGGACACAAATTTCCATGAACACACTCAAAGATCTTATAAAAGATTTTCCAGAAGGATGGAGGGCATAACTGCCACATACATGTGGGGGCAACTTCAAATGACTGCTTATTAGTTTGAAATTTGCAAATATGAAAGATTTGTTCTCCTGGTCTCCATAATTGTCCAGATTCACCAGAATGATGGTGATGAACTGAAGGGCCCCAGACCTAAATAGGAGATACTGGAAGGGGCTAATATATATATATATATATATATATATATATATATATATATATATAGGGGCTCTTATATATATTTATATAGGGGTTAATATATGTATTTCTAACGACTTTAGTGTCAGGTTTCTTTTGTATTGGCTCTGTGCACGAAATTGCCATATTGTACCTACTGGTGTACAAGCCATCATACTTCAAGGGTTCAATGTAGGAAGTTATTACAATTACAATTTTATGATTCTTTAAGTCTCAACCAGACCCTCATTTCTTTAGAAAACATTATAGGAGTAGACAGAGGTGAGGTTATCCAATCAATGTTTGACTTACTTCCCATCCTAGGTTAGTCTCCTTCATTGTGGTCTTCTGTGTCATGATATAAGGTCCTAATCTTTCCCCGATTTCCAACTTTCTCTTGGCCCAAATGCCCAAACCAGCCCCAGGTACAGAGGACTCTCTGAGCTCAAAGTCAGTTGGGATTGGAATGTCATCAGGAATGTAGACAGGGGCCTCATAAGGGGAACCTTCCTTTGGGGTATAGTCTTCACTGGTCGGGAAAGGTGAAGGAGGTCCTACGGGGATGGGTGACATAATACTGTCCTCTGTCTCTTCTTCTGCGCTGTCACCACCAAGGAGATCCGGGTCAGGCTCATACATATTATTGACAAGGTCACTGTCACCTGAAAAAGAGAACAATAGTGATTAGCATAAGGAGAACTAAATAAATAAAGCCACCAATCACATCCAACCAAGGCAAGGTGCAATATATTACATTTGTGTTCATGAATTTATTTACACTTTAAGGTCTTTAGCTATTATTCCTAACTGAACCCCATTTGGAAGGCCCACCATCTTGTAATACTAGCTCCATCTGTCCTTTTTTCCTCCTACTTTGTCCTTCTCATTAATTAGGTGACCTTTTTTTTACAATGAAATGTATAAATGAACCCTGCAATGATTTTAAAACTCTAAACATTCAACCTGTAAATTATTGCATTGATTTAGGAACAATGGTATTGTGCCATCTTCGCCTGATGAAGTTGGGTCTTGGGCCATCCCAGCTTGGCTGAGCAAGGATGGTGCAACTCCCATACAGGCATGTGGGAGTACATTCAGTCCCAGAAGCCACAAGGGAAGCCAGGATGCTCAGGGTATTTTTTTTTACATCTGATTTCCCTTTCTTTACTTTAGTTGCTTTTTAAGGAGCTGGCAGATCAAGGCCCATCTATAGACAGATCCAGGCGCGTTTCGCACATGCTTAGTTGTAGGGATTAAGTGTGTCCTTTGGCTACATACTTTGTCCTCAGACTTAGAATGCTTTGTATTCTATAGGCAAGGCTGTCTTTTCTTTTTTTTTTTTGGTGATTCTGACAAGCAAGGTTGTAACATGGCACAAGAAATGCCCATACGTGAGTGACTGGAGCATTGTGATAACGGTCTGTGCATTGTTTGCCAATGAACAGGCTCCACTCACAGGGCAATTTGTACCCATACCTCTAAATTTTGCAATCCCAGCACAGGCCTGCAATCACTCCTAACCAGACTTCAATTACAGCGCCAGTGTTTCTAATCATTCTTTCATAACTTGTTGGAAGGCCCTGCCAAGAACATGGCTTTTTACGAGTTTGGAAATCCTCGCTACACAATAGCATGTTATTTTCTTGCGTTATAAACCTGAAATTCCTGACTCTGGTTATGCAGCGGTTTCAGAGTAAGGGATATGGTTTAATGACTTTACTAATGACTGCTCGGCTGCCTAACAGAAAAAAAAAGCCATTAAACATAAAAGAAGAAACTGAAAAAAAAATTGTTACAACTCTCGAGTTATTAGGGCTGCAATTACACAGCAAAACGGCATTAGCCATAACAAGCAGAAGCATGGGCAGTAAATAGAAAAATAAAAATGTACAATTAATTGAACAGAAGGTATGTGTAATACTTTACACAGGCTGGATGATTTTATCGATGAACATTCAAGCGTCTCTTACAATAATTTTTACTTCATGAGAAAGTTTGGGCACAAAAAGGGCTTGAAATGGGTGTAAATTATTACAAATATGCTCATGTTTGGGGTATGTTGGGTTAAAAAAAACACAGCACTAGGCCAAAAAATAAAAAATGGTCAAAAAGTGGTCAAATCATATCATAACAATTCTGTTTGCTGTCTGTACTGGGGGGATTAGTTCTATGACCGGGAGAAAGTAGAGGCACTTTGGTGTTTTAGAGGAGGCAGGACTCAGGAAAGCTCCATGTCTTACGTTCCTGTGTTGATGAGCTTAGGGTTTGTTTTGATGGTATCAGTTTAACATCAATTTGAGACATTTCTCTAATCATTCAGATTTATTTGACAAGTGACTTTAACTCTTTTGACTTCCTTCAAGCAGGTTTTGCATTCCTATGGACTCCCATGAAAATGCAAAAGGTGTTTCAATTTTAATATCCTAATCTAGCCTAAACCATAAACCTCAGCCTTCTTCCGAATCCCCAGTCTAACTTTGAACCCAGCTCCCTATCCATATGACTTTAGGCTAGCCTAATATTTTAAAATTAAAAATGTAAAAACAAAGCAGAAACAAAACCACTTCAAATGTGCAATTGGCCAAGAATGGAAGTCAAGCATCACACTTACCCTAATTCTTACACCTCTTTATGAAGAAATAAAGGGTATTGAGTATAGTAGTGCCCCTCTATGTTGGTGATCAGTAGAGAAAAATTCCCTTGCATGGTCGGCAGTGGAAAAAAGCTCCCTTACATGGTGGTCAATGGATAAGAGTTGCCTCACATGATGGTCAGTAGCCTCACATGAGGGACACTAATAGTGAATAGAGAAGGTGTCTCTTACAATGATGGTCAGTTGAGAAGGGATCCCTTACATTGATGGTCAGTAAAAGAGGGGTCTCCCACACTAATGGTCAATAGAGAAGGGGCCTCTTACAATGATGGTCAGTTGAGAAGGGATCCCTTACATTGATGGTCAGTAGAAGAGGGGTCTCCCACACTAATGGTCAATAGAGAAGGGGTCTGTTACAATGATGATCAGTTGAGAAGGGATCCTTTACATTGATGGTCAGTAGCAAATGATTCCCTTATATTGATGGTCAGTTGAGAAGGGTTCCCTTTAATTGGTGGTCAGTAGAAATGGTAGAAGAGGGGTCTCTTACACTGATGGTCGGTAGCAAAGGATTCCCTTACATTGATGGTCAGTAGAGAAGGTGTCTCGTACACAGATGGTCATTAGAAAAGGGGTCTCTTACACTGATAGTCAATACAGAAGGGATCCTTTACATTAATGATCAGTAGAGAAAGCCTCCCTTACATGGCTGGTAGGTTGGAGAAAGGTCCCATTACATTTGTGGTCTTTAGATGTAATGTTCCTTACATTATTTGTCATTGGGAAGAACGCCCATTACATTTGGGGTAAATAATGCTTTTTACATTGGGGATACTTGTAAAAAATCCTTCCTTATATTTGTGGTCAGTGGAGAGGAAGAAAGCTTTACAGAAAGAAAAGCAGCACGATGAGTCAACATGCTAACACGGTGATAAGAAGGTGGATAAGAAGTCTCCTGCTTCTCTGTTCCCTGTCCACTAACAGACTGAGAATGGGACCAGACCTAAAAGTGTTCTTTAACTACACCAAAGTCTTCTGCCCAACTAGATCAGGCTATGCAGTGTACCAAAGCTGTACAAATTCCATAACTGCATGAACAAAATACTTTCCTATTTGGCAGGTAGAACATCGCCATTATATGGATTTCATCTTTGTATTGAGCTGTTTGTCTGGAGTCCAGCTTTTATACCAATGCCATTTTTCTTACTGGGAAAGTTCTGCTCTGTCCCAGCCATTTACAAGGGAAAGTGATTGAGATTCCACAGACATTGCCACACAAGATTCTGTGTGCAGTAAAACAGAGTCTCAACAATACCGGTAGACAGGACAGCGCAGTACAGAAACGTTTTTTTTTTCTTTATTCATTTTTTCTTCTCTCTCTTTCCAAGCATGAGGCAGCGGGATGGCGTTTTCAACAAGAAAAACAGGACGGACAACTGGTCCATTGTGGGCAAGAAGTGAAATCGCAGGAACTCCCACAGTGCATATTAATGATTGACCTCTGATGTCATTCTAGATAGGATAACACCCAGCAAAAATTACAGTTTTCACTATTACAAAAGAACATTTTTTTTTCCTGCCAAGTTAGAAATTGGAACTATTGAGGGATGTGCGGGCAGCGTCGGGGTGGTATAATGATACTCTCATAGTATAGGCTTTTGTTGAGGACTTCCATTCTTACACAGTGCTGCCTTGTTCAGCTCAGTGCAGATTGGTGCTCTTATCTCTGGAAAGATTGGGCAGGACCAGATCGTTGGTTCCTATTTATAGAGATAAACATCTGATCTAAATCCAACAGATAATGCGGCAAATGGGTAATCAATTTTTGTAGACACCTAATCAAAATTGGAGAAATATCTGATCTATATATGGAAGAAAATGCATCTAAATATGCAAGAATATAGGAGGTGTTATTTATAGGGGACAGAGCTAATATTCAGACATATAGCCATGTTCAGCACAGGGCGGCTTGGAGTTCTTATCTCTGGAAGGATTAGGCAGGACCAGATGGTTGGTTCCCATTTTGCAGAGAATCATCATCTGATCTGAGGGGTGTCTAGAGCACCAGAGATGGAATGGTTCCCATTTTGCAGGAGACTGCTGCTGACCCCTAGAATTCAATACAGGCGTAGTGGGGCAGGGGCACTAGTGGGTCGCCGCCATCTGACAGGTGGGCCAAAAGAGCACAGAGACCAGCGGTGGTTCGCGGCTCTGGCTGAGCCCCCAGCAGAGTCAGGAGAGGGACCCAGCCTGGGGGGGGGGGGGGTGCACCGGCCAGAGCCGCCGACTATGTCTCCCGTATGTATCACAGGATCAGGGCGGTGGGCGGTGGGGTATGTGGTCAATAGCCAATGAATATGATGGAAATAGACAATCAATATGGGAGTAAATCCAACTGATATTGGGGGAGAATGATAGCAAATAGTTAATAATCCGGGAAATAACTAATTGCTATTAGGAAAATAGCTGATCTATAATACAAAGTAAGTCTGAATATGTGGAATAAAAAAGGGGAATATTAATAAGGGGCATAGCTAATATTGAGGCAAATAGTTGATGAATGTTAAAGGAAATAGTTTATTAATAACGGGTGGAACCGTGGATTAATATGGTATAAAATGGCCTATTGGTATGAGAGGAAATTATGAATCATCATGGGTAAAAAAAAGCTTAATAATATGATACAGAGGTAATCAACATGGGGGAAATATCTTATTATTATGGTAGAGGGGGGATCAACAGGGGGAAAATAACTAATAAGTACTTATTGTGTGAAATAGCTCATTGATATGTGGTAAGAACTGATCAATATTGGGGCACTAGGGAATATTGGGTCTCCCCACACTCCCCACATTCAGAGTATTTGCTGTCCTGCAGTTTTTATGAAGTCCCCAGCATAGTCTGTGTTCAGCAGTTGTTGGCTGGCCCAGTGCCCAAAACAACAGTAATATAATACAATATGTATCCGCATCTGCCCCGGTAGAAACACTTCTGAACGGCCGCCCGCCAAAGCCCTACATTCATGGCTGGGTTTTACCAGTGCTTGCTGGGAAAACACTGGAATTGTGCAGGTCGGCTTATTGCTCAGAAAAACAAAAATGCGGGGACTTATAATTTTTATTTTTAATTTTTACTGAGAGGTTTTTAAAATAAACACAATTCCCAGAACAGTAGAATAAGGATGTAATCGAACAAATTATGCAACACACATGACACAGATACAATATCAAAAAAAGATAAAACATTGTCACACGTCTCTGATGTCAATAAACCAAATATAGCAATGCAAAAAAAATCTGATACATGGCACAACATAACATTATCTTAAGTCAAACATTTCAGTCCTTTTGAACTCAACCCATATTTTTTAGATAATAAATTGGGGTAATGAGCTTTTGGAGAAAAGGAGAAGGGTGGGCAATAGTAAATAAAAGTTGGGGGGAGGAGTAGAGGGGCTAAGGGGGCTGGAATATATAAAACATCCTGGAAGCTGGAAGATTAGAGATTGTGCACATATTACTTGAAGTTAATGATCACGCATCCGCCTAAAGGGCAGGTAAATAGTCTGATATGTCTCGGAAAAGGACTCAATAAAACTATCTCTGATTATGCCTGTCCTCCGTGCCTCTTAAGGAGGCCGTCAGGTCTTCCATGATGTAAATCTCATTAACACGCAACAACCATTGGGAAGGGATTGTGAGCGTTCCTGTCTGACGCCATAGTACAGGTATGCAGACATAAGCCGCATCAATCAGTCGTATGAGAAGTGAATTACGATAGGTTGTACTCAGGATTCTGGTATGGTGTAGGAAGAAGAGTCCCTCTTCGTAGGGGACCTGGAAATCATTAAATTTTGGGAAAAGTCTATATACTTTCTCCCAGAATGGATGAAACCCCAGGCACTCTCTAAAAATATGTAGAAAGGTTCCTCTCTCTCCACAGCACCTCCAGTATGTGTCCGAGGCCTACAGGAAAATTTAGCGTATCCTGGACGGCACTCTATACCACCTGGTTAGAATTTTGTAACCAGTTTCCTGATACTTGGAGCTGATAGAGGAAGATTGCGCTATGGATAGGATTTGGACCTTTTCAGATTCAGAGGGGTCAATATTTAAGTCCTGTGCCCATTTCAACAAGTAGGGTGGTATAAAATCTGGTTTGGGCTCAATTAAAATGGAGTACAAGTAAAAGATCTGATGCCTGACTGGACCCTGTTCACTGCACAGGGATTAGAATTCCATAAATCACCTCCGATATTCAGCAAGGGCAGGAAGAGAATGTAAAAAATGATGAAGCTGTCTTATTCTGCAAAAGCCTAGAGTCGAAAACATGGGGTCAGAATTAATCTCCACAAGGGAGGGCTAAGATGTCCTTTGTAAAAAAAAAATTATATCTCGCGGACCTTGGTTGGCTAAACTACTACTACTACTACTACTTCGGATCAGCAATTCAGGGTTGAAAGTGGGCACTACCAAAAATGGGTGTGAGGGGGGATAGAGGTGGAGAAATTTTCCAGGAATTGGAAGATTTGAAGAGAATATCTAAGGTGGCTTCAATTGCAGGGTGGCCTCTAATCGAGGGGGGATTGGGGTACAACCCCATGGTAATGCAGTCAGCAGAATCTCCACTCATGGTTGCTCTAGTCCTATCAGTCAACGTGATGGAAACATTCGATCACCCTGCCCAAATGTATTGCCGTGTAGTACACACAGGGGTCTGGCACCCCTACCCCTGCTGTTTCTTCGAGATACGGAGAATGTGGAAACTCAACCTGGGTCTCTTATGAGCCCATAAAAATTGTGTAAAAAGTGACTTCAGATAACAGAAAAAACGCAGCCGAATTTTAAATCGTAGTGCTTGCATTACATATAACAATTTAGACAATAGTACCATCCTAATTGTGTTGCATCTACTGAACCATCAAAGCAGCTTCGGATGCCATTGTGAGAGTTCGTTTAGCATGGGGAGAAATTTCAAGGTATATAATCTACTTAGATCCCTAAAAATCTGAACCCCTAAGTACACAATCAAGTCATTGGACCAACCAAAAGAAAAAGACTCTCTAAGAGTATGACAAATCGATGGATTGTGGTAAAGAAATATTGAGGGCCTCCAACTTATGGTAATTAAGGACTTATCATTTTAATTTAAAGAGTGGCCCCAGCCAATATATGGCAAGTGTATGCAGAATGCCTGGATCACACAAACGCCTCCCATTTAGTAGAGGGATATGTTTTTTTTTTTTTATTGAAAATTATTTCATTGGAAGTCTGTGTTGTAAGACTCCATAACTGACCTCTGATTTCTGAAAATGCTAAGTAATTACCTGTCATGGTAATCCAATGGCTTTGGTACTATGTGACTGAAGCAAGTATGTAGTCAGTGATGTCCTGACCTGATTTGCTCCAGTCAGTGCCACTTAAGGCAGAGAATGCAGAGGATAATATGACCACCGTGCAAGGTGAGGACAGCATTGGCAATCTATATTTTCCTATTAGTAAGTTTCCCTGAATGATAATTGTATTGGTGTATGAGCCTGGGATGTTACCATGTGCTCGAGTAGCTCTAGAGAAGATGGATAGATAGATAGATAGATAGATAGATAGATAGATAGATAGATAGATAGATAGATAGATAGATAGATAGATAGATAGATAGATATAGATAGATAGATAGATGGATAGATAGATAGATAGATAGATAGATAGATAGATAGATAGATAGATAGATAGATGGATAGATAGGTAGATGGATAGATAGAAAGATCCGTAGATGTGGCTGTCTATCACTGCTATGGCTGCATCATATAAAATCTAAGATTACATGTTGCACTGAGCTCTCCCCGGCCCATAAGGAGCAGCCACAGATCTTATACAGCTTATTTTATAAGCAGAAAATTAACAATTGCTTCAACAAAAAAGCCCTCCCAGAGTTCAAATGTTGAAAAAAAAATCAGTTCATCTAACCTTATATTCAGAACTGAAATAATATCTTTGTAAAAAGAAAAAAAAAGCTAGCGTATAATTTCTAGGGGTTTAAAAGACTAAGAGCGAAGTGGTAAAGTTGAAATTAAACAAATTCTTTAATTAAGGGATTTCTCCTCGTGGAATAAGGAAGTGCAGACTTTCTGAGTATTCCTAAAAACAGTTTTTCCGGAGTAGAGGGAACGCAGCAGGGAGGGTTTCCAAATAACTCAGCATTAAATACCAGTGTTACATTTCCACTAAGAGACGAAGCAGCAGAAATGGATTTTGCACAAGAGGCGATTAGAGCGCGGGACTTGTGTGAAACCTGGGATTTTTATTTCCATACATCAAAACAAAGGGTGTGCAAAGTCTTATTTAGAAAGCAGTCGCAGCTGCAGAATAGGACCTCTTGCTTTCTGTGCGAAAGCAGCGGTCTCTCTGCAGAGGTCTGGCACTCCCAGTCATTCAAACCTACAGCTTTCCAATCAGCAAAGCTCATTCTCTCTAATAAATCAGAATTTGCTTCCTAACACACTATAGTATTTCAAGGTCAGTGATGGGGCAGCAGAAATGTTCCTATCTCTATATAGCCACAACCAGATGTATCTTATTGTCTAGTATGGCGGCGTGCTTTACCCGTGTTCAGTTTCTACCTTCCCGCTAATACTGAATCTGTTTGTCATTCAGCACACCGCAGATCCCCCAGGGCTTCAAACAGGGTTGCTGACGTTTATTAACAGAGCAGATTAATAGCGCTGGGAAAAGACATTTTCACAAACATGATGAATATTAATAATAATCAATAACAAGTTATATATCCCAAACTGTGCTGCAGACATTACCCCCGGGGGCAGAGGGAAAGGCTGCAAGTGATGAAACGGGAGGGAAAAGCAATACAAGGCCAGAAAACAGAATAAGAAAGAGCTGAGGCTGCAGATATCACCAATTCATCATGGATGTGTGTGGACGGGGTGTGAGCGCACATACAAGAACACACACATACTTACACACAACATGGATCATATTAATAAGGAAATAATGTTTAGATACAAAGATCACCTCTTCTTTATTTTCTATTTGTTCAATTTGGATCGACCCTTTAATAACCAATTATATTACATTTTTTCCCCACCTCTTAGATTGTAAGCTCTTCAGGGCAGGGTCCTCTCCTCCTCCTGTGTCACTGTCTGTATCTGTCTGTCATTCACAACCCCTATTTAATGTACAGCGCTGCGTAAAATGTTGGAGCTATATAAATCCTGTTTTTTAATAAAGATCATATTTTTATAGCCAGTGCATTGATCAGCTTATATTACTCCTACATTTGTGTATGGAAGCTCCATTCACATGAATAGGGTAAAGCTGACCATATGCTGACCATGATTAACATCTGCCTGATATTTATAATTTTTATTATTATGTTGTATTTTTTATAGTGCCCAAATATTAAGTAGCACCATACTAGGTCCACACTCATTACAAACTGTGCACCAAAGGAGCTCACAATCTAATGTCCCTACCATAGTCATATCATTGAACACATTAGGATGTGAGAGGAAACCCATGCGAACATAGGGAAAAAATACAAATAGAGTCCTGGCTGAGATTCGAACCTGGGATCTAGTTCTGCAAAGACTAAAGAGCCGGCCATTGAGCCATCTGGATTATTGGTATGCGCCACTTAAAATGGATCACATTTCAGCACAAATTGGATTAAATATTAACCTGAACAAGGTCCGTAGGAATACAGTATGGAGCTGTATGATCAGCACCCATCAATAGGAGGAATCCCTACTGTATACCAATATGGATGGATGTTAAATACAACTGGGAGCTCTCCAATGGTCTGGCGTTCGGATTTGGGTTTTATTGCAATACAGACAGTGTATCACCATTGGGGCAGAATTACCAGGAATTGCTTTATTAAAAGCTGCAAAAATTTTAAAAACATTCCAAAAACTTAAAAAAGGACATGTTTATTCTTACATGGGATATAGTTATTGATTTATGTTTATTTTAAATCTTACCCAAAAATAAAAATATCAGAAAAACAAAATTTGACAATTCATAGCTTGTAAGGCCGGGTATAGTAAAAATGAAAAAAAGCAAGAAATATAAGAAGATATTAAAAAAAAAAAAAATACAACTACATTTTTTATATTTATGCAAAAAATAAAATAAAATGGACAAAAAAATAGTAAACTAAACTTTTAGGTCTTATATAAAAACAAATATCATGTTGAGCGCCCCCCATAAACTGGCCCATGTCCCGCTGGCCTCGGCAGCCGCCGCTAACACTCCGTCTTTAAAGTGCGATATGAAGAGGTGCAACTGCCACCTGGCTCTATTTAAAGTACATGTCGTATACTGAATGGCATTATTTATATATAAAATACACTGGGGACCCCCCTTACCCCACCACCACCATTTATATTGCAGAACCACGGCCTCCCCCCCTCCTCTTATTTCCTCGCACACAGCCTGGGGCCAAGCTGGTGAAATGACTGGGGATGCCACTGTAATTTTTATCAAGCCTTGTTCCCGATAAAAAGCCTCTTTGTTTCCTGGAGATGGGATTGGGTCTGTTTCTTCCTCTCCTCTACGCTGTAGTTAATGTAGCACTTCCACTCGCCCTGGAGGAAGGAAAGGTAATCCAGGGAGGCAGACGTCTTCTGGACACAGCGGCTAGTCAGGAGCCCACCAGAGCCAGTAATGGGGAGGGGGGGACTATAAATGTTGACTTAGCACGATCCCAATCCCTTTCTTACATTGCAACCTCATTTGTGTCAATATACGAACTAGAAATAAAAAAGGAATTACACATAGGGAGGGATCGCTCTGTTTGTTTTATTTGATTGTATTAGTAACAAAATTTGCAGTACAGATCGGCCATTCTTATCCAGGGTCTGTTCAACCCCAGAGTTCCTCCAGAGGTTGCTAGAGGATCCATCAACTGGAGCCAACCGATTGATGACCTCCCATTTGATGATGCCAACACCATTTGGCAGAGCCAACTGTATGGCTCCAATGATGTTTTTAGTTGGTGGTGTTCAATCCACCACTTTCTTTCCACTGGCCACCAATTTAAAATGCTTTTTCCTATTGACCACCAATAAATTGGTTTTAGTTGGGACTAATTGACCTCCCGTGTGATGATGTCTTCATAGTTCCATTTGGCTTTCAAGTTGGTGGCTTTCAAGGGGGGGATTTTTTCCAATTTCCTCACTGCGCCCCATTTTATTGGATTTAGTAGGGATTCCTCTAAACCTGAATTATTTTACAGATTGCTCTGGGGTAAAAATGTTGAGAAAAGCTGGCTTAGAATATCAGTTGGTGGCCTTGACATGGTCATGTAGACTAGTAGGCCAACTTTGGTCATACACGGATACTAACACCCAGAAGAAGAAGCCTGTTAACCCACAGAACATACAACTATCAGCGATGGTAACCACTGAGCCCTAGGATGTTCCCTGTACTTGCTAGCTCTGAGCTCCTGAACGCACGCAACAACTAATGCAGAAACTCAAATACAAATTCATGGGTGCAAAACGGCTGATTTACCTACCCCATCCCCAACCCCAAAGCCCCCCCCCCCAGCTACAGAATGCTCTTTAATTTTAAGCTCTATGACATCATCATGAATGATGCAGGACCACCAGTCCTGCATTGTAAGTAAGGAAGCCAAGTGAGGATAAGGAAGTCCCTACAACCAAATGTATGGAAGAGAAGAGGAGCGAACCAGCTACTAAGGAACGAGGGAGAAGGAATTGCAACTGCTGGTAATAGTTTACAAATACAAAAATGAGCTTTTAACCCTTGCAGACCAGAAGCAAGAATACCAATTTGTTTTATCCAACGCTCAGCTTTAAGTAACCTAGAGGACCAACCATTACACAGAAAGCACAAATATGTCCAAGCAGCAAAAACACATAATTAATCGCTGGGTTTGACACTCATGCTGATTGGACCTTCTCTAAATATTTTCCCACATAAATTAAAGGATTAGACACAATAGCTAACAGTAATAAAACACACATGAGTAAGACAATGGGAACTAACTATACATTCTCCTCCGACCTGTAACAGTGTTCATGACACGGGCTGTGTACACCGGAGATTACCTAATAAACCATGCCACTGGCCATGAAAGTCATATTGATGGAACGTGATGTGTGCAGGTATGATGGGATTAGCTGCAGGCTGTGCCATCCAGGAGACTAAGCCTCCTCATATACTTAGAAGTTTCTATACAATGTGCTGATGATTTCTACAGTACATACTGCTGATAATGATTTCTACAGTACATGATATCTACAGTACATACTGCAATAAAACAAAGTGTAACACTCCGTTCCACTTCACGACTGTATAAGCCAAATATTCCTGATACTAAGGAAAACCTTGAATCACTGTTCTCAACAAAACGGTAACCCCATTGAAAAATGTTCTCTGTATTGCTGTTCTGTTGACATCTATAAAAATTTAGATATCCCATCTGTCTTGGTGATAATGGCCAACAGGAAGGTAGAGGGTGAATCTCACTTGTGGGGACACCAACAGAAACAAAACATAAAGGAGCCACCCCAATGATTACAGATTTCCGAGGGGATTATAATTACATTTTGGCAGAATAGGATAATATTTCCGACACGTTTCAGGGATTTAGGCAACCTTCATCAGGGTATTGGTGTTGTAATACCTTGATAAGCCTGGATGCTAAACAGCACCTGATCACGCAGCTTCTACAGGCTATACAACGTCCTGATGGAGGGTAGTGCCTAAATTCCCAAAATGCATTGGCTGCCCTATGCCATGTTTAAACTTAAACAAAATCTGTAATCATTGACATGGCATTTTACTGCCTTTCGTACATTTTTGAATTGCTTCTAGATGCCCATTGGGTATTGTTGGGCCTTCTCTGCTCTATTCATAATATTAAAATGTTTTTTCTTGGCTGGAGTTGGACTTTCAGTTACCAATCACACATCTGCCATGCATTGCAGTGTCACTCATCAGTATGTCTTGCCTTAGGGCAGCCCATTCATTTTAAATGGGTCACCAACCTACCCTTGATGCGCCTAAAACCAGACCTAACCCTGCAGTGCACCACAATGCACCAATATGCATTACTTAGCATTGACATGCATTGAAATGCAGATCCATTGCCTTTGTGCATTAAGGTGCCATTCTAAATTGCTGCAACCCAAAGTTCAAAGTTGACTTTAGGGGGGTAAATATTTTAGGCTGAAGAAGAAATTTGAACACATGAATTACCATGATGCCAAATGCAAAAATCAACAAAAATTTATTTTTTCAGACTTTTATTTATTATCACTCAGAGGTTCAATCAGCCTCCAATTTTCATTGGCTATTTTTTTTAAGATAGGTTTTTCTATTGTTCAAATTAAAAAGCTGATGCCTTCCATTATTTAGTGGAGGTTTCTTTTTTTGCAGCATTTTCTTTTATATAAAGTGACAGGTCCACTTACAACCTTAGTTTTTCTTCAGTTCTTCATAAGCATTCCTCACTTTGTCTGCAGCCAGACCCCCAGCACGAATGGTCCCGAATTCAGTTACACTGGAGCTGAAAGCGCCGTTCCCCAGATACCTTGGCTGGCTATTAACCCAGTTTACCCCACAAAGAATTTCTTTAAATTTCCAGCAGAAACAACTGTGTGCCGCATTGTCCGGGCCTTATCTTAAGTGGAGTTCGGTTGCATCACTCGATCTGCCTCCATTCACGGGAATACATGTCCTGAGCTGTATTCCACATTTCAAAGCTGTAATTATTAGGGGCAATGTGTCTCACGCTTGTCGATACAGAACCTACTCCAAGGTGATCAAAAAAAAAAAGAACTGGGATTTCAAAGAAATGTGGGAACGTTTTTTTAATGCTCCGGTAGTGCAAAATTGGTGTTTAACAATAATAAAATGGGTCAAAGAGACCCTGTCCCTACCTCCGAAGCTTAGATATAAATGCAGACAGAAAATCTGAATTGGATCAGCTTACAGAAGCCATGCCAGATATTGCTCAGAAAAGATATCGGTAATGAAATCCACTTCCAGAAGTGTTGGATGACCCCCCCCCCCCCCCTCGCCATTTATGCTGAATGTAAAAAGATCTGCAAGACTGCTGCATAATAAGCCCATCTTGGGAATTTTATTGCACTTTTGCTGCTTTTGGCTTGACTGTGGGTGGCTTGCAAGTTTGCTATTTGGTAATCTAGGAAGCGTCGGCTTTCTAGAAAAATTACAGAACTGATTTTTGTCAAACTCCTGAAGTAGGCAGCACATCTGGAAGCACGCCTTCATTGACTGCCTGTGGTACCATAACTTAAAGGTAAAGGTTAAAGGTTGTAACAGGGACTCTTCAAATCAGCATTAAAAATGTGAAATCTCCAAAATCCTTCTTCTTGGTTCTAGCAAATTCAGAGCATGCACAATGCACCTCATCAATGGCCACCCACACTCAAGTATGGTGACCACCATTCCCGCTGAGGAAACATAAGAAATGTTCTCCTTTAAACAACAGTTCCATGAAAGATGTAAAATTAACCAGTGAGCTAATAAAGTGATCCCAAATGTGGAAAAATCAAAGTATGCTCCACCTTTAACCCTTACCTTATATTTAACCACAGGGGGGTTTAAAAAATACACCTCATAAGGTCACTGGAAGAACATTTCCTAATGTTTCTACTGTGTCATTTTGTCTCTGCTCCTCAGGGGTGGATATAGGGAGGTACTATGTGTGCCATGGCATGAGGGTCCCAGCCTATGACAGTTCAGCACAGGGGCTCACTCTTGGCTACATCCTCCATTGCTGCTCCCTGTATCTCACACACAAACATTCAGAACAGATTTGCATTGGGCATGTCCTGCATGACAAGTAGGGGGTTCCAGATCACCAACAAAGGTTTGATTGGGGAACTACAGAAACAATGTAAACTAGTCACCGGTTAAGTTGCTCTCCGTATATGCACATTATGGTTGATGTTTGATTCTGAAAGCAGTTTCCATAAAATATTTGAAAAGAAGAAACCAATATGGAACACCATGAGGAAATGAGGACAAATCTCTCCAATGGGGGCAATAGTAAGAACCCCTTCCCATTCTATTGAAATTAGTGTTTTATTGCTGATTTCTATACGTCTTGTTTTAACGTCACAACAGGAAGGGAGATTTCCTCTAGATAACTACATAGGTTCCAAACCATGTTGGTCAAACAGGGATTGGGCAAATGTAAAGTGGGGGCCCTAAATGCACAGCATTACAGTTCCTTGCACTTCTGTCAATTGGGTTCCAGTAGAAGGTGGGGGCTCTGGACGATTCCAGTTTGCCCCAGCCTATACGTAGTCTGTGCATTGATCCAAAACAATAAATGATAATTTGCACAACTTGGCCTCCGATGGTGGCTTCCCACACCGCTGTCACACGTGGGAGCTCCAGCAGTATGCCGGCCTCCATCCGGTGCTCTCTAATGACCTTTTCTGCTATTACCTCGATTGCGTTGTGTTTCGGCTGACTGGGCACGCCAATAACAGACATGGAAGATGTAAAATAACATGATTGAACTATTAACATTCTGAATGTAGTAGCCACATTTTCGTCCTGAAGGCACGGAGCAAAGGGTGAAATTATGGGACACAAACGTCCTGCTAAGCAAACAACAAAAGGTCATCGGTTCACATCTGGCTTAGGTTGGAAGGGAACAAATGCCATTAGCTTTTGGCAGCTAGTGGTGGCTCATTTGAAATGAGTTGGTGGTCCTCCATGTAATCCCCCCGAGAGGGATGTGTCTGGCCTGTTAATGCTTCCAGTGGGTCATAATTATGCTCGTGGTATGATGAATAAACTAGGATAGCAGGGATTTAATGGAAGGGAAAATGAATCTGCCCTTTAAAAACAGATCACCGTTTTCTAATAGAAAACAGCATGGGATCATCCGGATGAACCGGCCAAACTTCCAGTCTACGCAAGTTTCATCCTCAAAACTGAACTAAAAGCAAATACATAAAATATGCTATTTAGTAGTTACATATTCCTTTAAAAACCATTTACTGTATTTATATCCAGCTAACATACCCAAATCTTTCTTTTATTGGTCACCTGCCATTACCTACTGAAGGGGCCTGTTGGCCCTCTATTGAGGGGCATAATTAGAAGCCAATAGTCCTTTCACTATCTGACTGCCCCTTTCTCTATCTAACCCTTGTCTCCTAAAACTGTGCACTGCTGGAATACTCTGCTCCTTTTTCTCCCCTAAATGCATTGCTTGGAGCATTACAGCGAAGGGTAGTTATGGGTAAATCTGTCCGGCTTTGATTTGATCTAGGTTATAAAAATATCCTTGAAGTTCACCAAACTTTTGTTCAAACATTGAACCCATCCAAGTCGAACTGATGTTTTCCAGGGATGAGAACTGATTCTAAAAGTACACAGGGTGTACCATTGGCTTGGGGTTCAAGAAATAACCACCCATGACAAACAGCCAATGGGAATATAAAACCAGCTAACGTTGACCTTTCCAACTACTCAACTGCAAGCAAAATTCATGAAAGTAGTAATGTTGGATGGAACCAGAGTCTTTCGAGAATTGTATCCACCAATGCATTTTCATATGGCGATGAAGATATTTAATAAAGAAAAGAAATGACTTCACCACAATCTGTTGGTTGCCATTCACACACACCCATTTCCTCAATATGTTATGACTTTTCCAACCAAAAAAATATATCACAATCCAATATTTGATTTTTTTTTCGCTCAGCAGCAATCTAATGGACACACCGAGAGACGGGAAATACAAGAGGAACAATAGGAGCTGAGGTATCAATAGGCTGAATGCAATCCCACTGTTGTGTTTGTGGAGATAAAATCCGGAGATTTCACCACCACCTTCTGTTCCCAACATAAGGCTCAAAAAAACCAAACCCACAATGGCACTTTGGTCCCAGCACACCTGCCGCCCCCCCGCCGGCATACACAAGGGCATTATGAAAGTAACATCCTAATGGGCCAGAGGGGGGCCATTTCACAGCCGGCTTCTCACTACTGGGGCCATAAATGGCGACCATGGATTTGTAATCCTACAGCAGTGTGAACTTTTAGCAAACTGGAGCATGAACATTCAGCTTTGATGATATATAATACAATGATGTATTAAAATGAATGGAGGATTTCCCTTCAGTTTTGTTCCTGGTGGCAATGGTTACCACCAGTACCAATAGAAGAGAAAAAATCCCCAATGGGAACACAGATAACAAAAATGTCTGAAGGTCTAAACCTTGTTTCATGTTATCAAACCAAAAAAAAAAGAAGGAAAACCCAAAAAGTGTTGCCTACAGATACACGTTATTAACACTTAATGGCTAGATACCTCCAAGATCCCCATTAAGAATGGCAGAGATCAGTGGTGGTCAAACACCCTGATCGGCACTTTCAATCATGGACCTACCCCAAGCAGGGTGTCACTGCACCATGCAAAAAGTTTGCTTCCATTTAAAATGGATTAATTTGTATTATTTGTATATCCTTTTAACTGAAATTCTTCATCTTTACCATTTGCTGTCCATGGCTGGAGACAAATGACAGTTTACAGACTCCCTGACAATTTATACCAGGAACGAAAATCACCCAGATCCAGGGTATGTTTCTTCCTAATTCACATGCAGCCCATTAAATCAGCCGGGAATTTGATTTAAGGGATATAAAGAGCGAGCTAATGACCTATGGCTTTATTTAGTACTGCGCACCATTGCTCTTTGTATTATACGGACCCAGCTAATCAGAATTCACCATTTATGAGTCTGGATAAATTACTGAAAATTGATTGTTTGTCATGTTTTTAATCATTTACTTTTACTGAAAACAATGCCCACCGTCTGAGGGTGGTATCTGATGTCCATATGTGTTGTAGGGGAAGTGCACTGTGTTTTGTAATAAAGGGAACATTGCTGACCTCTGCTCCTCAGAACACTCATTGCCTGGCTGTCGTTCTGACCCTGTTATAGCTTTAATTTAAATTTCTGAACAGGCTCATTCAATTTCCTGATCCCCCTAATTTCTGCAGGTCAATAACTCAAAGCAAAAAGATAATAAAAAATAGATGAAAAGCACCATTTCTCCAACTTTAGATTTATTTTTGATCATTTTTGTTTTTTCTTGTTCTTCTATATCTGTGCTTTTGGGGTAAATGTAGAAAGTTGATTTTTGCCACTAGAGGGAGCTTTCAGTGGCTCAGTGCCATCACTGTGTTTAGAGGTAAGCTAGGGAAAAGAACTCTTCTTGCAACACTACAACTTCCCTGGGGATCCCTGGGTTCATATATGTACAGACATAATACTGCATGTACCATGTGTTGTGCAAGTTTTCTCATTCATTTAAAGGCACAGCAGTGCAGAAAATATCCAACATGCACTTATTGTTTTCAGCAATTTGTGGCAATTTTCTAACATGTATTGTAATGCACTGCAGCACCATGCAAGCCCATCACAAATGTGTATTGGAGAAACTTGCTGATGGGCTATAGTGCACCAAGACCTCATCATGAATTATTGTGCGTTGTGCCAAACGTGTAAACTGGGGCTAAAGGAATCCTACTTCTAATATTGATTCCTTTTTATTTGTTTCATCTACAACTGCAAGAACAGGACACCCCCAACCTTCAGCCAGGACCTGGAGACGGATGAAAGGTAAATATGACATGAATACTTCTTGGTGTGGATAAGAGCAAGGTGTGTTTTGTTTGTCTAGGAAACAATTACAATGCTGCAGAGATTAGTTTATCGGATTGAAAGGTGATTAATCATGGCATTACTAAAATGACCACCAATATTACTAATGATCATCTGGGGTCACCTTCTACTTCCAATTTGCCAATCACCCAGCCATATAAATCCTGGTGCTGCCCTTGGCTGAGGTCACAAATTATCCAAAAAAGAAGTGCCGCCTTTTGCTTTGTGACTTGTTACAAATGTTGCATTCTGATCAATGAGAGAGGAGATTGAGGGAATGCTTTCTCCTGCCTGCAGCAGATTGATGACCTTATTTAGCCTAGGCAGAGTCACGAACTGGAGGATAGTTTGTGGAAATTTAAAAGAAAATAATTTAATTGCTTAAACTAAAGCTGATCTATTTTATGTGAGCCTATTGTGTTGCCCTTTTTGAGCACAGCCAGGGAAGTTTGGTATGAATTGAAATGTATTTTTCTATAACCTTTAATAATAAAAATAATATTGAGGTATTACATTTTTTAAGCCAAATCAGCAATTTCTGTATCGAAATTTACCAATTAATGTAAATAGGGAAATGTTGAAGGTAACAGTCCGCTTTATTGGACGATGTGGCAGCCATTCGCGCTCCATCATTCTGCAGCCCCGGACTAATGTGTTTAAACAGATTTGCCACACAGCATTGGCAACAATTACAGACTTCTAATCAAGCGCTTGACGTCTTTAATCTCATTCCTCTCTGCTCGTTCACACTCAACGACTTCGTCTATTTAGCGGCCCATAAACTGGCCGAATAGAAGGGGGCAAAAAAAAAAAAATTCATTAATTTTTATTAACAAGGAGGGCCATTTGTTCCTGGTGACAATATTTGACTTGTCGAAATGATTTTCACCTCTGCCACGAGGTGATCGCACTTCACATACATCACCCGATTACTGTGTGAGTGGCCAAAGCTGCAATCATTAGCCAGTGAATTAACGACGGTCTGCGGCGTTATTAATCACGCTGACAAAAGTGTTAGCTGGCGGTGAGCGGAAGCAGAGCTTGGGGACCGGGGAGAGTGCAATGCTTGGGGCTGACAGTGGATGGAGATAGCTAGATCAAGCCAACAATCGGCCTGGAATGAGTGGCTCCATAATGGGCAAATAATGAGAGCGCAATATGGCGGCACTCATGAGACACCGGCGAGGTCTAGGCCATCCGTGTGTGCTGAGATTTGGAAATTAGTACTCTGGATAATGATTGTTGTGATTATATTTATAAATGTTATTATTGTTATTATTATATGCCGTAGGAAATACATACAATATTATTATTTTTTTTATTTTGCATTTAAAAGATAAATAAATATTGAAAGCACTGGGACTGAAACTTTTTAGAATGGAGGGTCATTAGGGACTGTAATTTTTCTTACTACAAGTTTTCTTCAAAATAAATCAGAGGATTTCCTGCTTAGACAACCATCTTTTTCACCCAACTACCCTCTTACCTTCTATTATTACCAGGGACACCCAAGGACTGTCATTCCTGGGGGAGAATAGGGGTAAAGAAATGCAGCTCATGTTAACTCAAGCTATTCTCATCCAGGTCAAGGGTGAAAATCTGACATGTGGTGGATGCGTTGGATGGTGTACAGCGGTTCCAAAATCTGAACCTGTGAAAATGTAGCCATTGTGTTGCTAGGTTCTAGGCTCTGCTCCTCTTGAACCATCTGAAGCCTTGCCCATATACTGAAGTTCCAACAATTTTTCTAACGTTCCATACAGATGTCTGATGGACGTTGGAGGATTGTCAATGGAAACAATCAGGTAACAAATGAAAGAATGATCTCTGTGCACACATTGCTATTCTGTTCTATGGAGAAGGGAGGGGGAAGAACAAGCGAGTGGCACCCTGCTGTGCTCTCCTCCTTAAGGGTAATCAGCAGTCGTTCACCATTGATCATTCATCAATCCCCTTTGCTTGTTCATCCATCCAGCACTGTACACGTTAGGCTACGTACACACTTCCAATGGTTCTCACCCGATAATTGGCTCAGGGCCGATATCGGACGGGAGTCTGAAGTGTGTACAGCACGCGCCGTTCATCGTTCGAACGGCCGTCCTAGTGGATCCACGGACGATGAACCACAATCCTAATGCAAGGAAAGGGGGAGAGCGCGTAGTAGGGTGCCGCTCCGTGGTTCTCCCCGTCCCCTCTGCATAGAGCAGAACAGTGCTGTATGTACAGCATCGTTCATGCATCGTGGAGTGCTTAGTCGTTGGAAAGGATCATGAAAGATCCTTTCCAACGACTATAATTGCACAAGTGTATGCGGCTTTAGACTTTCATCCAAGACCCGGATGAGAATCTCATAACGTGTGTACAAGCCTAATGACTGAACGTCTGTATCCCCATTCACTCCCTCCGAAATGACACACCTTGGTTCCCCCTGGTAATTGATCCTTTTACCCACATGGTGCGCGGCCAAAGAGGCCATTGAAAATCCACATGTCAGTGTGCTAAACTTACGGATTTTGTTTTTTCCAAAATTCAGCTGTGGACTGGCTCGGCACACAGTGGGGCTCATTATGGCACCGAAGAGGACCTATTGTGGTTCACTTTCAATTTCAAACCTTGTATTTAGTTTTGGTTAGGCTGAGTTGAAGCCTCTGACATTTTCTTTTTTATCATCCGCTCTGACAATGATTTTATTGCTGTCCATCCACCTCCCTCTCCATTACTTGGATGGATCAAGGGCACAGAAAGTGAGCACAAAATAAAATCTAAAGTGTTATTCATCATTATTCCGAATAAAATGTAAAAATAAAGAAATTGTTTACCCATATTTATAACACTGGTTCGTCACCCTTTGCCTGAAACTTTTAGAGAAAAACAAAAGTTGAACTCTAATTTTCCCACCACACTGGCGTTGAAGCTTTTCTGAAAAAAAGTGCTCTATGAAAATCAATGCGATATATTAGCAACGGCGCATATTTCTCATCCACCTCTCCGTTTCCCATCCTAGGAAGGATTGGCGATGAATTTGCAAATGGCCCAGGAATATGACAGACTCTTCCTCCCCTCCTCATTATTTATTCTCCCCCGGAGAAGGTCTATTAGAGACTACAGTGACAAATGTGTGAAATAAAAGGCACAGACAATATTGGAGTCCCACGGTGTAAATCTCCTTTTACACTTTATTAATTTAAGGAACCCATCACTCCTCCTCGCTTGGAGAAGGGAGACAGGAGAAAATAAAAAAAGATGATTTCTTGTCCTTGGCTGCAGATAAAAATATATTTTTCTTTTGCTTATCTGTTCTTTATTTAAACTCTCTCTGGGCGACCTAAATTTAGAGCTCTGTAAAAGGGGACTCCAGTGTGCTCTTAGTGAGCGCTTGTTTTAAGATGTGTTCATAACATTTTCATTTAAATATATTAATCAATCATCGTAAAGAATAAAAATCAAATTTTTGTGCACCAAAAGCTTTTGCAAACCCGGATATTGGCTTGTGAAAGTAGCAATGAGATTATCACAGTGCCACCTATGGGCCACCTGGAGAATATTATAGGAGGAGGGCAAATACAAGACCAGTCACCTTGCACAAGGAAAGAGATTTGTAGGTTATGTATGAACAAGACATGTGATTAGCTTGATCAGTTTGGATGGTCTGATTAATTAAATAATCATATTGATAGATGTAAGACCACCTTCAGGACTGATGAGATAAGTGCACCCAGCTCTATAGGAGATTTATTGTGCTCAGATATAACCCCATAAAGGCATGGAGAGAGAATATCAGGAAAGCAAAACCATTGTCATTTGATTCTAAGTAGGAAGCAGAACCTTGACATATAATGAAAATATATGGCTGCACCCAATGGGCCTGATACATCCAATACTGGGGAGGAAGGACTATGATGGGATAACCTGGGTGATCCAGCAAACCTGGAATAGATCTGGTCCAGGATTGAAAATATTTGCCAAATGATTTTTTTAGGAAATTCATTCCACATTTGCTGGATCACCCAGGTCCTCCCATGATAGTCTATCTTCTCCAATCTAGGAGAGCTTTAATAAATCAGCCCCCATGATGGAAAAGTTTAATAATTATCATGAAATATAGACTTATGAGCCTTTAAGTGTTTGCTGTAAAGACCATCTGACCAAGTGCCTATAGCTTTCCTATATATAATAATATGACAATTTAAGCTAATTTTACAACAGGTCCTCTTTGATGAAGAAGCCACTTAGTACCTGGAGATGCCTCCATTGACCTACCAGGCCAGGGGTGACCCAGGTTGACTCTTGCTTGGCCCTCACTTGCTTTCTGTCCTTACTATTGTTTTCACCCCTCCGCTTCCTCTCCTGGCTCAATAATCAGAGGAAACCCGGCTTGTATTATGAGCGGAGAACACGGACGGCAGGTATCAGGAACTGTGTGTGTGTGCGGCCAAACAATGCAAAAGGTCCCCTTTCTTACCAATGATGGGCCACCGCTGAGAAAATGTTCGGACAATGGCCTGGCCAAACAAACACAACAAGGCGCAGGATTGTGTCGCCTCCGCAGAAAACAGGCCAATCACACACAATCAGTCGGCCCCCATGGTTCCGGGGAAAAGGGAGGGGGATGGGGGGATAATTTCCCTCTCTGGAAGTCTAACATTGGAAAAAAAGTGGAATAATATCAGGAACCCAGGGGTGGCAATGACAGGTCAATTGCTTGTTTGTTCTTACAGCTCGGATGGTGGAAGCGCCATCATATTTAATAAGAGTTCCATGTGTTCCACATCGCTATAGTTATATTGGCTGAAGCATAAGGGAATTTATAGCTCGATCCAACAATAAATAGCTTATATACAACAAAAAAACAAACAACACTTTATATACTCATTATAAAAGTAAAATAAATAAAAAAAACTTTTTTTTGTTATTTAATTTTTTTTTATAGTAAACTATAAACAAAAAAATGATATCTGACCCTCACCCCCTCCTCTCCAGGTGCTCACTGACTATGCAGGATGAACCCATTAGCATATCCCATTGATCCATGAACGGCACTTTGCATCAGCTGAGCACCGACTTGGATGAAGTTGTTTTAATTCTCTGGGTTGTGGCTGAATTAAATGATGAAGATGATGAAAAGGTTCATTATCCCCCCTCATCTCCCCCCTACACAGACATATGCTGTGCTAATTGACAGCAAATTGGCCTGCTTCATATGGGGGGAGTGAGAGGAGCCAGGCAAAAGGAGGGATAATTTGTCAGCATTTAGGAGGTCAGGGGGGTCAATGTATAAATAGCTGAGTGTCTTTACCTGAGCGCAGCGGCTTCTGTAACCTGAGAGAGGCTTCTGCCTTGTTACTGCTATCTCCCATCTCACCGCTTCACCTCTCGGAAAGAAAAGTACATGGAGAGCCACCTTCTCCAAGTTAAAGGGGTGCACAATTTTAGAAAGTGGGTCTACAGCATCCAATGAAATATTAGAGATTTGTACTAATGAGTTCATAGGTGAGATGTCTCTGCCCAAATCCAAAAATGAGGGACAGGTGACTTAATTTTTTGGTTTTGTGTTGGAAATGATAATTCTTATAATTAAGTTTTAATTAGGTTTTATAATTAAGTTTTATAATAATAAAAGTATTCTGACCAAATCTCCTAGCTGGACACCCCACAAGCCCCCAATTATTGGGCCTGATGTATTAAAGCTCACCGAGGCTAAAGAGGATACACTTTCATCAGTGAACCTGGGTGATGGAGCAAACCTTGAATGGATCTGGTGCAGAATTCAAAATATTTGTTAGCAAGTGGCAAATGACTTTAAAGAAATCCATTCCAGATTTGCTGGATCTCCCAGCTTTACTGGTGAAAGTGTCTCCTCCCCAGCCTTGGAGAGCTTCATTAAATCTGGCCCATAGAGCCATGTGTTCTAGATATTTTACTGATGAGGGACAAGAAGCCAGGTGTAAACAAGAACAAGGCATCTAGAAATGTAGTGTACATAGCTAAAGTCACATATATCGGAGCTTATTGGGCATTTATGAACAGCTACCCCCATGAACTCTATAATAAAGGGCAAGCTTCTGGCCCAATTTGCTGGCTCAATACTGCATGCAAGTTTGGGTCACTACCACTCTATTGACCTTGTATGCTCCTTGACAGCCTGTGTCAAATATATTATTAAAAATGTGGCCTTAGATCAGGAATGGATTTTTCTCAGCATCCTCTTCCCCAATGATCAGACTGCATTGTATCTTTGTAACTAATCTTAAAGTCAGGTGCTGTTGCTTGGCTAAATCTTGACCAGTCATTTGCAAACAAAGGCACCAGGGGTTTCCATTATTCTGTCATCTCGGAGCCAGCATTTCAGTTTAAACTCTGCATTATACCTAAAGATGGTCCCATCCTTTTGGAGAGAAAATTTGATGGAGCCATTGCCAATGAGAGTAATGTGATCTCTGTGGGAGGTAACATATACCTAGACTTGTTACTCCTTATTAGCATGAATGCCTTTAGCATGAAAAAAATAATAATACGATAAAATCAGTATACCGTGAGTCAAGCCGGACACCCCTTCTGTCTCCCCAGCCTTGCTATTGGTCAGTTAGACCGTCCATGACATTAAAGGACCAGTAGGGGGGCTCAGGAGATGGCGTATCCAACATTGGTATCTACATGTGAAATTGTAAGTATTTAAAGAAGGCTTGCCCTATTTTTGTAAAGAGTTCATAAAGTGCACCCTGTGACCAATCAAGATTAAGTAAGGATAAAAAAGCTGAAACCTTATTGGTTGCTCTGTTCCTAATTTCCAGGATTTGGGATTCCTGCTCTCTCTACCTTGTTGCAGTGAACTATATCTCTGAACTTTTTCTTCTTTATCTCGAACAATTTGATTGTTTTGAGTTTGAGATTCTCTTTTTTGTCCAAGAAACTCTCTCATCGTGATGAGAGACAGATTTTATTTCTTTAATTAAATTTACGCTTGTCTCCAGAATTAAGCCCAGCTGAGTCCCTCCAACATTCACCGTCATGCTGTAAGGATGAACCCGAGTGAAGGCGAAAGTGTTGTGACTTTGTTTGGAATGGTGAGACTGAGATGAGTTCAAATCTTTTAGATATATCAGGAAAATTAAAAGCCTCTAGGCAAATACAGACATGGGATACATATAAGAAGCTGACGGCCAAAAGATCTGTATTTTGTTTAATCCAATCCTGAGATTTACACAGCTCTATCACAAAACAAAACCCTGGGATCTTCACCTTGGCTCAATGGCCGGATGATTGGATTAGTAAAGGAGAAGCAGAAGACCAATGAGCTCATCTTTCTGCTCATCCCTTATATCAGCTTATAAGCACATGGACTCTGCAATATAAAACTCTTCCTGATTAGTCCTGCATTCCCAGGTGTCAAAGACACTAAATTAAGCCTCGGGTAGGTGATGTGAAGATTTTCTGCACCAATACAGAGAATGATGCCAAAAACTATTTAATGTCTATTAGGACTCACTAGCTCAGCTCTGACACACATTTCAGGACACTTCTCCCATTCATCACCAGCCGTATGTGACACACATCACCGGGGAACTTGCTGTGAAGGACATTTAAGACATAAAATGCTGCAGGATTAAAGCACGACTTCATCTTTCTGACCAGCACGATGCCAGTTTGATCTACAATGTCTGGGAGAATAATTAGGGAAAGACAGAGAACCATTCCTCCACCAGAGGACTGCTTTCACGTTAGTCACCGCCCCTGAGGAACCTTACAATAAAAGTTCCTCCTACAATTTGCAGTCATGGCATAAAAATACACACTAAATTCCTGCCAGAAAAGAGAAATAGGGGAATAATTATTGTTTAGATGTAACAAATGCAAAATCTTTCACCATACAATGATTTGGTAATTTGCCAACTTTACAAACAACAGAACCAAACTGAAGCAGGTGCTAATAACAAGGTGAGAGCTGATTGGCTATTTCCAGCAATCCCGGGATTAGCTAACAGCAATATACATATTCCACAACATAAATTTTACCATCCACATACAATATGGCGCATAGAGCTCATAGTGAAAAAAAAAATATTAATGAAGTACTCATACCCTAATATTAGAATCTTTTGTTTGCAAGTTTTGTCCTGACTGGAGTATTCCTCTAAGACACAATAACCCTCCATAAACTTGCGGGTGAAGATTTCTGATGGTTCTTTGAAACGTGAAAATTTAAATACAGAAATATTAGTGACTGGATTTAATAAGAGAGGACGCTTGTGCCCCATAATGTCTCAAATAAAGTTCTGCTGAGGTTTTGAATGTCATATAATGGTCAGGTCTAATTTAAATGTACGAGATTTCAATACAACATAATATTGAGCAAGAAATACAAGAATATGAAAGAAGGGAAAATTTGGCAAAACGTATGAATTTAAAATATAAAAACTTGTAAAATATAATATAAATGTGTATATAAAGTATTAAGTATATTATGTATATAAAAGTATTAAAATAAATGGAATACAATATTGATATATATATATACATATCATCCTAACCCAGCTATTCGTACTGTCCAATACCAATAACCTTTATTAGTCTCTTCTGTACACCTCTCTGATAATGATTTTACTTGGTAAGTAGGGGTTTTCCTCATTTGGGAACTAATATAGAAGACCCCAACCAAACCCTTGTGCAACCCATCTGACAAAAAAGAGCCCTTCACAGGTCAGTAAGAGGAGTTCCTATTGCGCATGGGTGGGATGGCTAGTGAGCATGGGTGGGGCTTGGGATAGAGTAATATAGTGTGACAGTTGGTACAAAAGTGTTATTCGGCAAAACTTAAAGAAGCAAAGCATTAGGCACAGAACTTGTAGCAATCTTACTTTATTAGGGGAATGTGTTGCTTTTTTGCTTGTGATGAAGCTCATTGGCCTTTCTGCATGGGCAGGGTGGTTAATGATCATGGGTGGGTCTTAGAGTAGACTGATATATTGTGGCAACTTATGCATAAGAGTTCTTTAGCAAAACTCCTAGAAGCAAAGCATTAATTGAAAAGCTTGAAGTGGTCTAAGTTTTGTAAAAGAATTTGTGGCAATGGGTAAAGACTTTAATCTTGTGATGATTTCTTTGGGCGTATTCTGCATGGGCGGGGTGGCTAATGAGCATGGGTGGGGCTTAGGGTAGAATGATATATTATGACAGCTTATGAATAAGTGTTATTCAGCAGAACTCTAAGAATCAAAGCATTATGTAAAAAGCTTGTAGTGGTCTTACTTTAGTAAAGGAATTTGCTTTCAGATTGTGATGAAGCTGATGGGCGTATCCTGAACACCAATGCAAAGAAATGTATAAGTGCACAGGGACCTATGAGCTGCTCCCGGGTACATAACAACCAGCAAGCTGCCATGCCCGCTACATGGGCATTAGATAATTTTTGACTGGTAGCCAACTGGTAGTTGTCATCTACCCCTGCATTTGACCTGCATATGGCTTGCTTCCAGCAGGTTTTTCATCCTCATAGACTTGAATAGGGATGCAAAACCCATTTGAAGTGAACAAAAGACTAAATATTGGTTAATAAATAAAGGTATATCAATATTTAAAAGCCAGACCCAATATCACTTTAGAGTATTTGTTCAGATTATTGCCTGCACTCACTTAACTGGTGTCGGGGGTCTTCTACCTTTTCTCCATTTAACTTCTGCAGCTTCTAGCAAGCTTCCGTATTAGACATTTTCCAGGTATTTCCCCCTGCTATATGCAATGGTTTCTTCCTCCCCCCCCCCCCCATGTCACTGCTAAGCCCCATAATGGCATATGGGCTGGAGGAAGGAACCACAACATGTAGCAGGGGTCACCTTCCATTAGCACCCAATGGTGTAGGCTTTACTAGAGGTTTCAATGCTGGAATAGAGAGGAGGTAGGTGACTCAGGTCATCAGACAGGTAAGTGTCATACATCATCCAATAAACAGGACAGTAATTGTATTTTTATGACTCTGGAGAGGGTGAGTATATTTCATTTTTATGATCACTATAAAGGAAAACATATCCAAAATAGCCCAAGCTTGGGAATTTTAAACTGTAACATATAGCACTGGGAAAACAAGAGATAATTACGGACAGTCCATCATGCAGATGTAATAAGTGTACTGGAACGGCCCTGATAAAGAGGCCATTTTTTTGTAATTGGATTAACATATAAGGTAACAATAGTGAGTATGACCTCACTGTCTGTGTAGTCCAACGCGTTATTCTGGATAGGATCAGATAGGGAGGGGCCAGTCTACACTGGAGTTTATGTTGGCCTGAATGGTGAACGTTTAATGAGGGGCACGTATATTTATATATTTTCACACACGGCTATTTTAGATAAAAATCTGAGGTCGAGTCAAAAAAAGAAAGGAGGACATTTTAAAAAAAATGATGAATTTACTCTGTGTTTTGGTATGTTACCATTTGAGGTACATCTTCTGTCACAATGAGCACCATGCTAGAACCGACATATATTTACATTTATAATACAGATCTGGAAATCTTTTGATTTGAGTTATGCAAAGTAAAGCTAAATGCCAAATATATATAATAAATATATACATATATAATAAAATTCAGTTGTGCATTCCTTTAAGATTATTACCAGCACAGCATCAGTTAGACTGGAAGAGGGTGGAGCAAAATCAGCAGCCAATGAGGCTCTTCAGCATGTACATGTGCTGAAAGAGATAGGAAGAGAAAGCAGAGCAAGTGAGTTGTTGACTTATCATAGTGTTACTGTCTTTTTACTGTCCAATCAGCAAGTTGTGGTCTGGAAGGCGAAATCCTAGGATAATGGGAATTGGTTTGGAATGGAAATACCTAATCAGTGGGATCCAGTTGGACTGTGAACAGCTAACCAAGGGGGTCTGGTTGGTATGGAAATACCTAACCAGTGGGAACTGGTTGGAATGGGAACAGCTAACCAGTCGGATCTGGTTGGACTGAGAACACCTTAACCAGTGGGAACTGGGTGGACTGGGAACACCTAACCAATGCATTCTGATAGAACTAGGAACATCTAACCAGGGACAACTGGTTGGACTGAGGACACCTAACCATTGGGAAATGGTTGGACTGGGAACACCTAACCAGTGGGAATTTGTACTACTGGGAACACCTAATCAGTGGAATCTGCTTGGACTGGGAACACCTAACCATTGGGAACTGGTTGGACTGGGAACATCTAATCAGTGGAATCAGCTTGGACTGGGAACACCTAACCATTGGGATCTGCTTGGACTGGGAACACCTTACCATTGGGAACTGGTTGGAGTGGGAACACCTAACCAGTGGGATCTATTTGGACTGGGAATACCTAACCAGTGGGATATGGTTGGACTGGGAACACCTAACCATTGGGATATGGTTGGACTGGGAACACCTAACCATTGGGATATGGTTGGACTGGGAACACCTAACCAGTTTTTATAAGCAGTGGGGTGGGCTGTACTGTAGGTACACCTGGATGAGTAACAGAACCAGGTTCTGATAGACAATATTGATTTTCTATCTTTCAACCTTATAGGCACAAAAGCTTGAGCAACCAAAGCTATATCCCTACTGATCGGATCGCCCCTTTATATAGAAACATTATTGTTTGCTGTTCCTCCCCTGGCTTTCTCAATAGGTGGATATCAGAGAATAGAATTATTGGAAAATATCAATAAACATAGAGGGAAATAGTTCCTCTTCTTTATTGACACCTACAGTGCCCAATGGATAACCCATTCTTGCTGACCAGCATCGACCTTTCAACTTTTATTAAACAACAAGAAAACACAGCTGCATCCAAAATAATCCATGAAACTTAGAAAGGAGCCAATTTTTGCTTCAATAATAATGTGACATAACAAGTGACAATGATCTGTGAGCAAAGCCTGCTCTTGATTCTACTATCTTGTGGCTGACATATTACACAATTAGACCGATTTGACAAATTCCATTATGGCTGATCAAATATTTAGCAGATGCTGGAGATGATGTGTGATAGCTCCGCCGTTTGTTTTACTAATGGGGGACGGATACATAATAAAGAAGTCACAAAACGTGGAATAACATCTTGCTGCATTAGCTTTGCAAATGACTGGCTCTAGGCACAAACTGCAGAGACTACATTGCCCAGAGTTACAGGGCTGCTGGGTGTCTGGGATGACATTCTCCACCGTGCACATCAATCATAACACAAACACTGTGCGTTCTGTTAGTCAGTACTGGATGCACAGAAGGGAACATGAGATACAAAACAATAGCCAATCACCAATAATTACCAGGACCAATCGTGTGTTTGCAATAGGAAAATGTTTGCTTGAATTTGATTGGTTGGGACAACATCACATTGATCTTTCACCCTACTTTAATGCAAAACTCATTCCCTAGTAAGTTTAAATCCTTAAAATGACACCTAGAAAATATAGAATTACATAATATGTATCTAAAAACAGTAAATTTCACCTGTACGTTATGGGTGACAATCAGAGAGAAATATATTTGTGCATTGGGGTCTAATGTTAAAAGAAGTTGCAGATGAATAAATCATTCACAATATTATCACACACAGTTTAAATGTCATATGGGCTGATTGTAATAATGATAAGGGGACAATTTGGGAAAAAAAGGAAAGACAGAGCAACAAAAAGAAATAAAGATAGGAAGAAAAGGAGAGGAACATAGAGAAATAAAAGGATGAGGGGGGATTGTAGATAGGGGAAGAAAAAGGAAGGGAACAGAAAGGGGAAATAAAACAAATAAAACAGTAAGAGGGAAGGACATAAATATATTTAAACACAGAGAAAAAGAAAAAGATGAAGGAAAAATAGGTAAGGAAACAAAATACAAAAGGAGGATAAGAATAAAGAAAAGGAAAAATGGAAGACAGAAAAAAACAGAAAGTAGAAACAAAGGGAGGGGAAAGAAATGGAGAGAGGAAGGAAAAGAAAGGACAAGAAATGAAAGAAGAAAGGAAGGTGGGATGGAAAGGAATGGGGAGATGAAGGAAAAGAAAGGAAAGAAGAAAGGAACGTGGGAGGGAAAGGAATGGAGAGAGGAAGGAAAAGAAAGGAAAGGAAAGGAAAGAAGAAAGGAAGGTGGGATGGAAAGGAATGGAGAGATGAAGGAAAAGAAAGGAAAGGAAAGAAGAAAGGAAGGTGGGAGGGAAAGAAATGGGGAGAAGAAGGAAAGCAGAGGAAAGAAGAAAGGAAAGGAAGGTGGGAGGGAAATGAATGGAGAGAGATAGAAAGTTGAGAAGTAAGGAAAGAGGGAAAGTGTAAAGAAAAGGAAGGAAGAAGGAGGGAAAGAAATGAATTTGAAGGAATAGAATTTAAGGAGGAATAATGAGAGGGAAGAAAAGGCAGATAGAAAGCTGGGAAGAAGTAGTAATGGAATGAAGAAGGAAAGAATAGAAAAATGGAAGATAGGAGGGAGAAAAGTGGAAAGAAATGAAACAAGTAATGAGGGAAAGAAGGAAGAGGGGAGCAAATATGGGAAAGAAGGAATAGGACAGTCATAAGGGAGAAAGAAAAAAATAAAGGAGAAAAGGCAGGAGGCAAGGAAGGCAGCTACAATATTAGCAGAACTGTAAATCTTATTTCTGAGAGAACCGTCCTGAAGATGACATATCTAAGCAGAAAACATAATTAAAGGGGCGGCTTTTAGCGGTTCCTCCAGTAAACACAGACAAATCCATATGGACAACACGAGGAGAGAATGAGGAATGATCGCTGTCCAATCTGGCAGACTCTCTACTTGCTAAAAATATTAGTGTTTGGCCTAAAAGCTCAGAAAGGCCTGAAAATTGCTGCCAAGATACGAGGACTATTAGGAGGGAAAAAAACCCAATGAGAGCATGCCACGGGTATGAGATACTGCACAGAGAGGGAAGATTTTATTCTCCAACACACAATTTTCCTGGGGATGTAAATGAGTTACTGGAATAACCATTATCTCCTGTAATAAACAACATTCATCACCGGCTAATGGACGTCATTGTGGAGGGAGCCGGGCCCAGCATCCCCCCCATGGAACCAGCAACATGCTATAATGGGAGCTGCCAGGGCCAAGCTGACCAAAGTGTTACTGCTCAGAAGTAAGGACCATTCCTGACATCCGGGAGGGTCAGCCAACCAATAGACTGAAGGCTGGAGGCAAGGAAGGAAGGCAGGAAATAAGGAAGGAAGGAAAAGATGAAGGAAGAAAGAATACAAAAGGAACATTGTGCAGCCTTTTTCCTTTTTGTGATAAAGAAGAGAGAGAAGGAAGAAAAGAAAGAACAATATTTGTAAGAAAAAAAAAAAAGAAGGAAGGAAGAAAGGAGAGGAAGGGAGGATAAAAGAAAGGAAGAATAATTAAGGATGTAAGAAACAAAAAGTGAGATGAAGGATGGAAGAACACAATATTAGGAGAAACAAATCTCTTTGTGAGTGAGCAAAGTGAATGAACTAGGGAAAGAATGAGGAAGAAATGAGGGAAGAAAGAAGGAAAGAAAAGAGGAGGAAAGAAGAATAGAATAAAGAAAGGAAGGAATGGATAGACATGGGCATGGACATGGAGGATGGAAGGAAGAATAAAATAGGGAGAAAACAGGGAGTGGGGATGGAAGGAAAAAATGAAAGGAAGAATAGAAGAAAGGAAGGGAGTAATTAGTTGAGAAAGAAGGAATGCAGCATGGTGGCTCAGTGTTAGCACTCTGGCCTTTACAGTGCTGGGTCCCAGGTTCAAATCTTGGTCAGGCCAATATCTGCATGGAGTTTGCAGGTTCTCCCTGTGTCTGTGTGTGTTTCTTCCAGGTACTCTGGTTTCATCCCACATTCCAAAAACATGCAGTTAGGTTAATTAGCTTCCTCCTAAATTGCCCTTACACTGAATAAATGACATATGACTATAGTAGGGACATTAGATTGTGAGCTCCTTTGAGGTCACAGCTAGTGACATTGCTATGGGCTTTGTACAGTGCTGTGTAATGTGATGGTGCTATATAAATACTGTGTAATAATATTAATAAAGAATGGAAGGAAGCAAGAATAGAATATAATAAGGAGTAGAACTAAAATAGGCAGAAACAAGGGAGGAAAGATGGAAAGAAGAATAGAATTGAGAAAATAAATAATAAAGGAAGAAATGAGGGAGGCTGGAAGGAAGGAAGAATGAAATAGAATAAAGAATAGAACTAAGGAAGGAATGAGGAAAGATAGAAGGAAGAAGAGAACAAAGGATGTGAGGAAGGAATGAGGTAAGTAAGAATGGAGGGGTGAAGGAGTTCTATACAAAGAAGGGAAAAAGAAGAATATATGATCAAGGGAAAAGCATCTCTATATTTCAGCTGATGAATTTTATTTATAGATAATGAACATTTGTAAACACCGGCAACTTTGGAAGGATAGAAAAAAGGAAGGAAGGGAGAATGAAAGGAAAATTGGATTTAGAAAAGATGGGAGGAAGTAATGATGAAAGGAAGGAAGGAGGTAGGGTACGCTGTGAGATTGCCACCAGCGTAATTCACCAATATGTATGCAAGTGGTAAGGTTCTCCTATGGGTCAGCTGGACAGGAAGTCAGCAGTGTGTAGGAAAATACCTTCCCCCTATAATGGCGACTTCACTTTACCCTCTTGTGTCCTGTAAATCTCCTTCTTTGTGCACTCAATGGTTAAATTATGGTGCCTGTCACCTCTTTACCTCCCATACTCAGCTATCTCCCAAAGCAGGAAAAGGGCATGAGTTTCCTTGTGTGTGCTGTAAGATGCCAGACATATTGTCCTCCGACATGTCTGGCAATCCTTTGTGTCCCCGGGAATTATCTGGTACACATGATGCAGATTTACAGAAGGGATCGGCAGGGACTTTGCATTCCTCTTCAGGATGATATGGGCTTGTATCTAAATCTGTTCCATATGACCCACTTCACATGGCTGCCGTCTGCCCTGAGCACTTGCTGGGGTCAGGGGGGGATTGGCTGCCCCGGGGTGAAGTGTCCATTCAGTGCTAACAAAAGCAGCAAAACTGCATTGTTCACATAGAACGCAAATAATTAAGGTGTGTAAACCCAAATATTCAACTTCATTGATTGACTGAAACCATTGAAAGTATTTTGGATTGGATTGTATTTGTTGTTTTTTCCAAATCCAACACCCTTCTTTTTTAGGGTGACAACTCTACTCCCTTTTAGATACAGAAAAGTCAGTGTTGTCACCCTAGGACAGAAAATGTGCTACTGGCAATATTACTGGTTACAAATTAAAGACAAAGCCTAAAAAACCATGTAGTCACCACATATCAGAACTCAGGAAAGCCACAATATTTTACATTTTTGTTTTTGGGTTGGAGGAAGGAAAGATAGAGGGAGACAGGATCGAAAATGGTAAAAATAGAGGTTATAGCTATTCTTTCAACTACTGATGACAAAACCAATCACCAGCCACATCATAAAACAGACAGATATCCAATTGATTGAAACGCGGTAGATTGGCTTCCATGGGCCCTAAATCTTTGGATGAATGGCAGTCACAGGCCACTTCTATTTCACCAGCACCGGTCTAATACCTATG
This sequence comes from Pyxicephalus adspersus, assembly GCF_032062135.1. Classification (NCBI taxonomy): domain Eukaryota; kingdom Metazoa; phylum Chordata; class Amphibia; order Anura; family Pyxicephalidae; genus Pyxicephalus; species Pyxicephalus adspersus. Next base: position 52,271,288 of record NC_092868.1, read on the forward strand.
TGTTTCGGGACAGCTGCTTGGATTCTCCATTGGAGGACATGTGATGGGGTAACAAGAGTTGGGAGACAGTTGTCACCTTGTCAAAGGAAGTGTCAGAACATGCACCCTTATGGCAGGGATCACTGGGATGCACCCTTATGGCAGGGATCACCCTTAAGGCACCCTTAAGGATCACTGGGAACCATTTTAATGATCCTTCCATGAGGGTGTTGGTTAAAGCCTACAAGGGTTTCAAACTACCCTAATGCTTATTTGTGACATACAACAACCATATTGGTTCCCATTCTTTATTTATTATAATTGTCTAATTCTCCTGTGCTTTACATGCATAAGAAATAAGAACTTCCCCAAGTTAACAATCACTGACGGATTTTTTTTCTTTTAATTATCAGAATGGGCATGGGACGAATCTACACCAGAAAAGTCGTTTTGTCTTCCATAATTGCCGTGTGTGTAGACACCTTGAAACCATCATTATCATTAGCGTTCTAATGATTACCGCGCATAATAAAGTCTGTCTCCTCCGAGCACAATTACTTAACCACTCCGCCAGTATATGTTTATCAACATTAAATTAGTAGAAACAGCCACTTAATTGCTCAGGATAATGAGAGCTGTCAGGCTCATTATTCCAGTGTAAAATGAAGCTACTCTATTTCGTCTCCTTGGCTTCGGTCAAGAAAAAAAACTGATATGGGCAGCAAATATTGCAATATTAATATTTGCCTGGAAGGGAGAAAAGACTGATAAATAAATAATAGAGATGTATAGCACACATATCCGTTTCTAAAAGAGAACCGGGAAAAAATGTAGCTGCGGTTGTTGGAAAGAAACAAAATGGAAAGAAAAAGTAAAAATATTATAATAAACAATATTTATCCTATTGTGTGCTACTTCCCTCTCCTCTTAGATTGTAAGCTCTTCAGGCCAAGGTCCTCCCTTCCTTTTGTGTCATTGCTTGTATCTGTCTGTCATTTGCAACCCCTATTTAATGTACAGCACTACATAATATGTTGACACTTTATATATACAGGTAATTATTATTAATATCAATAATAATAATAATATCCCACCTGTCTGTTCTATTTCATTATTTATTGTCTTCTGATGTATGGAAGCTAAACTCGCTGGACTGGATTTAAAAAAGATTATTATCATAAAATAAAAACAAAAATACTACAAAAAAAGTCTTCCCAGCAAAAGAATTCACCTCTAATAGGTGCCAACCTAAATTTTGGATTTTTTTCTCATTTTCAGAGTTCATGATAAATTGAAATGGTACAGTAAATATAAGAATAAAGAAATAAGAATAAATGAAACAGACAGCAAAAAAAAAGGAGTGAGGTTCAACATTTTTCCACTTCTTACTAAAGTACAAAAAAAGAAAACTGAACTTTACCTACACCAAACCCAAGGTCATCAACCTGCTTGGCTTTTCTGTGGTTCTCTGAGAATCACCAGGGTGGCCAAAAATAATATAAAATCCATCAAAGGATAATTCTATTCACACAAATGAGGCTGTTTTTTAGGCTTTTTTAAGTGGGGTTCATCTTTAAAAAAATATGTGGCAGCAAATTTATTTTCATTGATTTTCAGGTTGGATGATCATTAATTTGACAGTTTGAATAACAGTTTGACACCTAGATCTCACTTTTTGGCTCCAAATTTTTATTTGCAAAATGTTATGATGTAATGAGGGTGTTGGATCTTTAGGCAAATGGTTGAATCTTGGCAAAAAAATAGATTTGACATTTTTGTTTTTAATGAATAGAAGAAAAATAAATAGAATAACACAAATAAATACAAATTCTGTAAACAAAATTATAAAAAATAAAAAAGTGAAATAATGTGAGTTAAAAAAAATAAATAATGAAAAAATAAATAAAATATAAATAAAAAATATAAATAAATAGATTAAAATGCTCCATAAAAATAAAAATGTGCACACAAAAAATCATAAAATAATATAAAAGATAATTTTATTAAGAAAATTACACTGTAAAATAAATATTAAAATATATGCAGAAATATTATTTATTATTATATAGAAAATTTGAAAAATAGAATTAATTTATTATTTTATTAATTTATTATTTATATATTTTTTTCTATTATGTATGTATAGAATTGATACATAAATATATATATGTATTTGTAATATATGTATTTTTTGACAGTGACCCCATCTAAAAATTAAGTAAATCACACAATAGTCACTTTTTGCTGCCTAACACCTGTACACAACCAAATGTTGTCAAGGTAAACTGTCATAAAATATTATTTGTTTCTTGAAGGGGCCGGTGGGTGGTCTGTATTTCAGCACTGTCCCAGTATTTTCTCCTTTTAATCCCTCTTTTAATACCCCGACCTGATTTGTTTCGCTGGCGATAGATAAGTTGAGCCCCCCCGCATGTCCCGCACACATACCCTGAATACAACCTCTCAATGTCTGCCCATAAAGTCTTATAAGTGGAAACAAAAGCCACCCTTGTTTGGTCGCCGTTTTCTCTGGAGAGGCTTAAGGACATTTTTGTCATTTTTGAACAGCTAATATCGTGCAAAAGTTGTCTAATCTCTTTAAGTTTTAATCTTCATTTTTGAAAACTCATGGTGCTGACCGTGATTGGAAAGGCTGAGTTCCTTTGGACTAATTAGGTAAAGATTACCACAAGCAGCGGGATAATAATTTTCTCATTTCATACATGTTATCCAACCGGCAGACTTTTTCGGAGAAATTAAAGGGGATTGGGAGAAATGCCGGATGATCTGGAGCCATCCGCTTAGCAACATGGACGGGTCATCACCATGTGTGGTGAGTTGGTTTGGAGGACATGGGAGCAAAGCCTTCTGATGATGGATCCTTGACCTTTATCCACTGGGCAGAGTGTCGGCTTTGAATAACATTATTATTACACAGAATATGGTAGGGTTAGATTATACCCCCTGAATATACCCCTATATACCCCCTGTGCTACATCATAGTCTCAGGTAGGGATAGAATATACCCTCTGTGCTACAAGGTAGTCTCAGGTGAAGTTAGAAATTACCCCCTGTTCCAGAAGGTAGTCTAAGGTAGGGTTAGAATATACCCCCTGTTCTATAAAGGTAGTCTAAGGTAGGGTTAGAATATACCCCCTGTTC
>NC_092868.1:52275044-52281612 GCF_032062135.1 Pyxicephalus adspersus
ACAAGGTAGTCTCAGGTAGGGTTAGAATATACCCCCTGTTCCACAAGGTAGTCTCAGGTAGGGTTAGAATATACCCCCCTGTTCCACAAGGTAGTCTCAGGTAGGGTTAGAATATACCCCCTGTTCCACAAGGTAGTCTCAGGTAGGGTTAGAGTACCCATACCCTCCGGTCTGGTAATTAAACAACAAAGGAGCTGCTGATATGGCTACTTTTCTACTCTCTCTAGTTCTTAACACATTCTACTGATATGAAGACAGATTGCTGCTGCCTAATATTTTTTCACTGCATTGTTAAAATTCAATATATTTTGCCATAGCCCTCATTTGCCAATTTACCAGTCCAGGCCTGCAGCCACCATCACTCCAGGAATGTGGAGAACATGACCAATATTGTTGAGCTCTGACACCAGTTAGCCGGATAGAGGACTACGGTGTCCCCATTTCTGGTCTATTCCCCGTTCAAGCCTTGCCGTCTAGCCTAAGCTGGATTTCTGAATTTCATGTCGCTCTTGTTTTTTTTCTTATAACCATCCTGTTTTCTCATGGCATGAAACCTACACCGGCATATTTTATGGCGGTACTCAGTCAAGCTGAAGAGTGCACCTGTCTGAGCACCATTTGTGAGACACGTATTGTATTATCGGATGACTGCAATATACTTTTAATTGCAACACTGGATTCTTCAGCATGGGAAAGTCCTACGGAGAAGTCTACATTGACTTGGCTTCCTCCTGCCCACGATAGGCTATCCTCTTACAGGCCCTTTATTTTCTGAAACCCGATAGGCTCACATTTTTTTTCTAAATTCTTTAATGTGTGAAACAGGTGTCGTAAAAGTTGAAATAATTTGTAATGAACTGTTCTGGGCTTGTTTTGTCACTTTGAAGGATGTCGAAGAAGCCGGAAGCCCCTTCCTGAGCCCAATATGGCTGGGAATGGGTATGCTGGATTTAAAATGAAACTTCAAATCATTACCAAAACCGACCCTGAACCCCCCACTCCCCCAACTACAGCGTATTCTATCACAGTGTATTTTTATGTTGTTTCTTTATTTAGAATTAACATTTTATTACTCTCTGTAGCATCACCTTGTACAATTATGGCAGGGGCAGGTTCTAGGGCAGTGTTTCTCAACCAGGGTTCCTCCAGAGTTTGCTGGGGGTTCCTTAAGAAATTTGTGACTCTCAGGTCAGTTTAAATGACCCTCAATTTGTAAGGGTGACATTCTTCCCACTGGCCATCCATGTAGGAAGCATTCTTCCTACTGACCCCTACATTATTATAATGTGAGCTGTGGATAAAGTAATTATAGTAGGGGGTTCCATAATAACCTGAAATTTGTTTTAAGCAGTTAAAAAGTCTGGTATATCTTTTAAAGTAGGCTCACCCCCAGAATTTTATCACCCAAGAGCCCTTTTTCTACACACATTGGGCCCGATTTATAAAAGCTCTCCAAGACTGGAGAGGATACACTTTCATCAGTGAAACTGGGTGATCCAGCAAACCTGGAATGGATATGGCTAACAAATGACAAATGATTATTACGGAATACCAATGACATGTTAGCAAGTAATCAACTTGAACCTTTTTTCTACCTTCCTCTGGATCATCTTTGAATTTAATTATTAATATATTTATTTACATTATATTTATTTTATATATTTTTATATTTTTCCCAACATAAAGCCAGTTGGATGGTCTTTCCCCATTTATAGATGAATGTACCCATGGCCCAGGTAATTCTGTATACTAAACACAAGGAATGAACTAAGAAAGCATACAAAGATATCAGCAATCATTGATCGGGAATCTTAACCTTCCTTCAGTTTACTAACAATGCTGTCCACACGAAGATGAAGTTACATTTAATTATATCTCTGAGTGCGATCACATGATGAGCACCAGGCAAAGCTTAATGGAACCCAACCCCGGTCACCGCCCTCCAACCTGGTCATTATACCTGGAAATTGGAATATGGAGGGAGGGGGGTATGGTGACCTCATCCTAAACCTGGGATTTCATTTGAATGAGCTGCCCATAATTGATGTTTGCTGAATATCTGCACAGCTAAGATTGTCTTTGACTTCATTTTTGCTCCGGCATTGCAGCATGGGGTCCCGGATTACCAACTTGCCCAGGACGCTGCATGGAGTTTGCATGTTCTCCCCATGTTTGTGTGTAATCCCTTCCCTATTCCTATTGACTTCCCTCCAAACTAGATTGTAAGCTCTTCGGGGCAGGGTCCTCCCCTCCTGTGTCACTGTCCGTATTTGTCTGTCATTTGTAACCTATATAAATCCTGTTTAATAATAGTAATAATAATAATAACCCAGACTATAAAAAAACTGGACATCATGTTATGGGCTCCTCTGAAGGGCAGTTTGTGGGTTCACCTGCTGTGCTTATTATAAGGAGATTCATTGCCAATGCTGCAGTTGTATTGCAATGAAGTCCATAGACTCCACAATGGAGGGTGGAAGGGGAGATCTCCCCAAAACCTTACAGGACACCAGCGGGTTATTCAGCCCACCAGGGTGCAGTTACAGTGAAAATGTCATGTTTGAGTGGACTGAACCTTTAAATGCTGTTGTCGTATTCCATCCCTGTCTGCTTCTTATTTTCCCCAGCGCTGGGATTGAATATTTTTACACTGATATAAAATTGCAGCTTTGCTGAAGGCAAAAAGAAACAAAATGGAATGGAGGAGGTAAGCGGATACCGCATGTAGCTGCAAGATCACAAAACACATGTAATATGCAACATGTACATTAACTGCTGGCAGAGGCATCGGGCCCACATTATATACCCTCGGCCCTTCAGTGCCAAACATAAAAATAGGAGCAGGCTGCCAGAATCCTCGAGGTCAGGTGAGGACTGGGAGAGAGCGAAAAAGGTGTGTGTGTATGCATGTGTGTGCGTGTATCTATGTGTATGTGTGTGTACATTGTAGTATGTCATACAACAGTCCATTCAGAGTGCACGGATCAGAACAAAAGGCACTCATTCTGCTATATTGGGTTGTATGAAGGCCCAGCTCATGCAGGAGCAAAGCAGGGAAATTTTCAGCTGCATCATGGTAGCATTTATTGACCTTCTCAGCTGCGTTTGGTCATTAAAAAGAATCAAACGTAGCCATTTATATATAAAGACCACTAGCTAAATCAGCAACTTTACCCTCTGTGAGCAACCTGAGTGTTTTTTTGCAGCCCTGAATTCGAAGGCAACAGATCAGCCCCCATGGCTTACAATCTAGGACATGTCTGCCCTGACAGGGAGAAAATACAAGTAAATAGCAGCACAAAAAGCAATCCCTGGGTAATAATTTTGACAGCACATGTTATATACCAGTGTTAAGTGTCTGCTATCAGCAATGAGATCTGGCAAGAGACAACCAAGTCTTAGAGGTTGACATTCACCCTGACATGCAGTTTGACACTTCTGCCCTTACAGGGGGAAAATACAGTAAAGTAAATAGTTCAGATTCAAATTATTACAGATCCTGACTTTGTTTAATGACAGTGTCTTGAGTACCTGGTCTACATGCCAAGATCGAGCAAGAGGTTGCCATTTACTCTGATACTCAGCTTACCACTTCCAGCCTGACAGGGAGAGAATACAATAGTGTAGATTCACATTATTACAAAACCTTACCAACACTTCTGTTATATGACAGCGTTTCAAGTACCTGTTATCAGCAACAAGATCAAGCCAGAGACCCAACAGCCTTAGAGGATGCCATTCAGCTTACCACCTCTGCCCTGACTGGGAGAGAATACAATAGTGCAGATTCACATGATTACAAAAACTGACAGCACCTTTGTTATATGACAAGTCTCAAGTACCCAATACCACCAAGCTCAACATCAAACAAGAGGCTGATATTCACTCCGACACTCACTTCTACCCTAACAGGGAGAGAATACAATCATGCAGATTCACATGCTGCACAAGGCCACTTTAACCTTTACTAATAAGCACTTTTTAATAAAGCAAGCTAAAAAAGAACCTAGGTGCATCCATGTTTTTCATGCCGTAACCTCCCTCCTTCCACTATTTCATGCCAAGTAGCCTTTTAAATACAATGCCCAGCAGGTCCGTCACAAAGTAAAAAAAGATTCCTAATGTTTTGAAAAGGAAACTGTGGAGTTTAATACTTGTACTCTATCTATTACAGGGCAGAATGGCCCTTTTGTAGCGCGGCCATTGTTCGGCCGGGCGTATGGGAATTGGGAGTCATGGGGGGGGTATTACCTAAGGGACGTGGTGAGCCCGCCCGATCAATGTATAATCAGACAACTACCTCCGATTATTTTCCAAGTCTTTAAGCAAAGATCAGCCACTCAAACTCTAATACCTTTTTGCTAATTAAGCAGCCTGTTAATTGCTCTCGGGGTCTCTAATGACGAGTCATTATGCAGTTTACCAGGGACGCTTGACATCAATAGGCCTCAAAGCCAACAAAAGGGACAGCTACTTTTTCATGAATTAGCTTAATACTGTCTACTAAGTGGTAGCAGCTTTGGAAAAGTGGAAAAAAGGGGGGGTCTATTATAATTTAATCACCCCCCCAATAAAAAAAAAAGCTAGATACAAATGTTGTACACTAACGATGGGATCCGTACGCAGACGGGATCTGAATGATTGCGGGTCCGGTCAATAGGAGTTAATTGTTTGGCAGGCTTGTTAAACACTGGCCGCTTGTTAAGCTCCTGACATGATCTGCCTAATTTAAGCTATTTATTATGCTTTAGGGTCGAGCTAAATGGGGAAACGCATTGACACATGGGGGGGGGGGGGGGGCTTGCATCAAATCGACACGGATTTATGGAGGTAAGCTTGGAAAGTAAATAGGGGGGCAGCGGGTCCTGAGTCAGCAATGTCGCATGGTATGGGGAGAAGAGATCGGGGGGTAAAGTTATCAAAAGTTTGATAAAGTGTATCAAAAACTATTTCATATTAATATCTTGCATCTTTATAGCACCAACGTATTACGTAGCGCTGTTCAAAGTCATGTTAATGAGTGTGCCACAATCTAATGATCCTGCAAAGTCACGTGTCATTTAATGTACAACGCTCTGTAATGTTGGCGCTATATAAATACTGTCTAATAATAATGTTATTATTGCAGTACAAGGCCAGTGTTTTAGGAAAGCCAATTACCTAACTGTAGGTGGAATAAAACCGGAGCAACTGGAGGAAACCCACACAAAGGTGAGGAGAACATTTGGAGACCTGGCCAAGATTTGAACCTGCAACCTAGCGCTGCAAAGGCAAGAGTGCCAAGCATGCTGCACTATGTAAACAGCCCTGATCATTAGGGGGCGCTATCAAAAGAGCGGGAGTTTTGCAATGCCAAACTTTTTGGACATGGGGAGAGCCCAGAAATTTTACCAAGAAATTTCCAATGGCTGCTCAGTATATTTTGCTGTTTTCACTGCTCTACACTGGATTCCTGGTAACGGCAGCCCATTTCAGTGCAATATGTATTAGCACAGTGCAATATGTAGTTTGCACCATGACACTGCAGTAGAACAATTGGAATACGGTTGTCACCCCATACACGGAAATCCTTGAGTAAGGACCATCATTGCAATAATTTAAGCTGGATGGTGAATTGAAGGAATGAGCAGAAAACTGGAATGGATCACAATGTGCCATCAGCAGTCCAATGCATCGCAGGTGTATGATTGCGGCACAGCACCAAGGGTGGCCATTGTCCTGGCACTAGGAAGTGGTGACGTTTTTTTGGTGTGGTTCCAGGCCATTTAAAATGCACAGTGGTTGGGTTGGTTTATAAATGAGGGTCAGCATGCACAACACATTTCTTTCCTCCTTTCCTGGAAAGGGTTAAACGCAGATCTGATTTTTTTTGTTTTTTGGAAAGCTTGTGGCAGCAGCTGAGGCAGTTTGTTGTTTTTCCACACTGTCCTGTGTACACGGATTCCACTCAGGGACTGCTGATTGAGGGCTCTTGTCTGGCGGTCACCCGTTACACTCACAAGGGCGGGCCAGAGAATGGGGGGGCAGAAAACAATCTGCACTACTGGAGCGTAAAACAGACAAAGCAAAGACAACCTACAACCCCCCCCCCCCCAGCCAGATCATCACATGGGGGGCACACTGCTGCTAGCACATAATTCAAAGGCAGCTTAAAGAGGATCTCCACCCATTGCCAATGTCATCATCCCATTGCCAATGTCATCATGGCCTTATGTGTCATGGCAGCATTCCCAAATGTATGGGGCAAATTAATCTCTGCCCCCATAATTCCCCATTTCTGCTCTGCATAATACACCAGTGGTAGGCATTAGACAGTAGTTACTTATTGGAAGAAAAAGACATAAAGGGCCTGCAGTATCACTGAAGGAGTGATAAATTGCAGAGAAAGCATTGTCATGCTGTAATATCGGTTGAGTAGTTGCTTTAGCATGCCTTAAGGTAATGCTGGTTTCATCAGTTTCAGAATTTCGCTCCTTTCCTTTTTTTGCTTTGAAGCTGATACAGGTTTACATGAGATTAAAAGAAGTAATTTACTAGGAGAGGAGCTGAGCTGCTGAGTTGTTGCTGG
>NC_092868.1:52281769-52307978 GCF_032062135.1 Pyxicephalus adspersus
AGCTGCTGAGTTGTTGCTGGGAGAGGAAGCAGGGAGAGCTGAGCTGCTGTTGGGGGAGTTGCAGGTAGAGCTCAGCCACCAAGGCACTATCACTGCTGGGGAAAGATGCAGGGAGAGTTGAGCTGTCACATCACTGTTGGGAGGAAGGTGCAGGGAAAGCTCAGTCTTTATTGGGGTAGAAGGGATACCTGAGCTGCTGAATCACAGCTGGGAGTGGAGAGCAATGAAAATAGAGCTGCTCAGTCACTGCTAGGAAAGATGTAGGGGGAATTTAGCTGTCACTGCTGGGAGAGGGGATGTAGGGAAAGCTGAGCTGCTGAGTTGCTTCTGGGAAAGCTGAGCTTTTGCTGCTGGTGGAGGGGTGCAGGAAGAGATCAGCTGCCAAGGAAGGGGGATGCAGGGAGAATAGAGCTTCTCAGTCACTACTAGGAAAGATACAGGGAGAGCTGAGCTGTCATGTCACTCCTGGGAATGGGGGATACAGGGAAAGCTAAGTCCCAGCTGGGGGCGCAGGGAGAGCTGAGCTGCTCAATCCCTACTGGCAGAAGGAGGAGGAAGGGCTGAGCTGTCAAAAGACGGACAGTATCAAAAAAAGGAAATGATGCAAAATGCCCAGCAGTAATTAAAAAACAATTTTTAGGCAAAGTATGGGAGGGTCAGAACCCCTGCCACATTTTTGTTTTTGCCCATGCCCCCATGGTAAATTTTCCCTTACTTCCTGTCTACTTAAACCATTGTCATTATTTTACTGTCATACAAAACATATTTTGCCTTAACATTACACATTTAGCCCTAAAGTCGATCACTATCCAGGCCACTTGAATATAGAACTTTTTCCTTTTCCCTAATTGAATTGCTGGTTTTTTTACCCCCCCCCCAGTAATGGTTTATTAAGATAAAATGCGGTCCAGGTTCAGAAAACGAAGTCTCTAATACCGGGAAATGCTCCTTTATTGGGAATATTTGTTTCTTTTCCTAAAGGTTCTTTTCATTAATCACATTTCGGGGATGGTGTGTTTAATAATCAGGCCACAACGTTCAAGGAAAAATAACCCGTCTCGCCCTCGCACTAAAAGTCTTCTTTTGGCAGTTGGGCTCCTCCATCTATTAGCGGAGGGGCTGAGGCAGCATAAACACAACTCAAGTCCATCCGGCAGGATGGAGAGGATCATTAAAGAAGAAAAAAATGAAACAACTTGACCACGGGCCTCGGTAACAATTCAGCTTTCATGACACAGGGCCCGCGAGCAGGATGCGTGTCCTGCACTGGTGATTGGAGAAGTGCTGAACCCGCGCTGGGGGCGGACAAGTGCAGGGACATTTTGCCCTTTATTGTTCGGCTGGCAGAATGCAAAAAGAGCATTAAAAGATCAGAGAACCACAAATCCAAAAACATATAATCCTGTTATTTTTGTGGTTAGCTTTCCATTTTCCAATAATAAAAATATCTGCAGGTTAGTTACGCTTCCTTGTTCCCAATGACAATGCTCTTCATGACAATTTTCTCCCTGCAGCGTTGCCGCCATGTGCACATGCTGGGGTTTGGGGTTTTCCATATACTTCCATAGATATTAACCTTTTTGTATATTCTGCAGCCAATATGGACAACTCACTGTGAAAATCAACATAAAAATGTGATAAACTACAGAAAATTAACAAGTCACTTTTATAGGTAGCTGGTTCCAAAAAAAATGGATTTTGAGACTTTTTTTACAGTATTGACTCTTCCACAAAGGGTTCCCAAAGGACCCCTTTAGTTGAAGGTTGGAACCTTAATAAAAAGTGCACTTTTACAATTTGATCCATACCTGATCTAACTTAAGACGTCTACTCTGATGGCCATCATTGGTTACACCGGGCCCCAGAGGTCTATAGACTTTTATGGGGATGAGTCCTATAGATGTCTATGGGGCTGTGATGCTCCTGGGTAGAAGCAAATGGTCAAGCTGCAACCACTGGGTCCTGGTGGGTGTGCATCTGTAGATGGTTGGATGGGGGGGGGTTACGTTCAGTAGGGTTTAACGGCAAACCAAATCAGTGCGGCTTGTTTTTTAGGTTTGGATCACGTTATTGGACAAAATTTGGGGCAAAACTGTGAACCAATTTTTCTAGTTGGTTTCATTTTTTTTTGGAAGCTCCGGCACCCCCCATAGAACCATCCCAGGTCTCATGATATAGATACGAATGAGGTAGCCCGTGATCCGGTGATGAGAGACAAACACAAGGGTAACATGACGGAGGGCCGTGGAGTAGACGTGTAGCATGGAGGATGAGCCATCCCACGGGTCATTTCACACTCTTCAGTAAACACCAATGGATAGAAACGTTCCAGTGGAAAGAAGACTCTCCTTTGTCTTCCATATGAAAAGTCTTGGTGACAGAAGTGGTGGAACCACACAGAACTTCTCAATGGGCTTCTTTTGGGTCATAGCAGAGTTAATGAAAACCAAGAATAAAGAAAACACAATATGGGAGAACAAGAACTGTGATTGGCGCCCCCTCTTTCCAAAAATGTTAATTTCCTTGCTGCTGGGTTGACCTGCTAGTGGATCATTTTGAGATCATCACTGGAGCATTGATGACCTGGGAACAAGCAGGAAAGTAAGTACTTTGGGTCAGTATTGGGTCAGTGTGTTAGACAGATGAGAAAAATGTCCCCAATTGGGTCAGTGTTGGATTAAAACAAAATATTTACCTCCTACTATTTTTGGGTTCAAATTTAAAAAACAAAAACAGCGTAATGGAGGGGACAAAGGATGTCGGAAAATGGGTTCAGGACAACCTGGGCTCAGAGGAAGCTGATTAACTGATGCTAATCATTAGACTGAGGACATCTAGTGGCAGAATAAAGTACTGCAGTGGACACTTTTTGAATTGCAGTAAAAGCAGGATGCTATTTTATTTTTTAAGGGTCCATTAATTTTTATGCTGTCAACATTGTCTAGATTTTGGTTTATTGGGAATTACATGTCTAACGCTAGGTATTGCTGTAAAAGCAATGTCGTCAATTACAACCAATCAGAATCCACAGTTACCATATTGACCTGACTCATTTTTTTTCATAGTATGGGTAAATGCCCAGCGTTCCCCTCAATTTTGCTCTCCCACCCTCCACCGTTTTTTCTTGCCATTTATTTCCTCGCCGTTGCTCTGACCTTTATTTAAAACACACACCAAGCGGTGAAATAGTTGTCAGTTCCCAGGCAGGCTTGACAAGACTTGGCAGAGCTGAGGATTGCACTTAGGGTACAGTATCAATTTTTTTATTTTATCGAATTTCATGGATGCGTTGCCACAAAACGTTGTGGTGAATGTGAAATGTAATGATTATTTGGGATCAGCTCGGCCCTGCCATGTGACATAGTGCAGATGGAATGCGTTTTCAGGAGATGCGTCATGTTACACACAAGCCATACGATAGGGGGAAAGTGCAGAGGGCAGAGGGCGCTAAATAAGAGGCGAGAGGGTACAGAAAGAATATTTCCAAAAATACTTTGCTGCTCAGGTACCAGTTACCTCCCCACTCCTCTTCCTGGGGCACAAGGGTCTACATACCTGTGAGTTGTAAACATGACGTGTAATGCCTGCCTGCATCCCTGCAGAGAACTTTTTATAAAAACTTTTTACTGCTTCATATCCTAAACAGCCCCTAGTGGGCAGGGCTAAGAAGAAAAACATCACATGACCTGATGATGGCACTGGTATTTTCCTATCCCCCGCAGTGTGAAGCTTAGTAGAGCATGTAAAGTCTAATTACTTGGGATGCTATAATAAAAAAAATTGCCCATATATCACCCGCCATCAAAAAAAACAGTCCTTTAAGGTGATGGCTGCATTAATTTTATTTACTTTATGTAAAGGATGCAATTAGCACCTATCGTGGCAGTGAAACAGCATGTTCCCCACAATTGCAATCTGTCTCCATTCATAGAACAGATTCCTGCGGTAATCTGTTTCTGATTGCCACATGTGGAGAAAAAGTGAATTTTAGAAAATGTATCAAATGCTCAAGCAAAGGTGAGTACACAAAATCATGTCTGTAGGATACATGCAGGGTAAACAAATACATATATATGGAGGGGTAACTGAGCCCTCACTGACCTCTGTAGCTGCAGCCACTCTGGAGTAATTCATCCTTAAAGATCCTCAAAGATCACAACAAAGTTTTATGATCCATCATTGGATGGATTGTCTATTGCTGGAAGAGAGTTTTGGGTTCTCATTAATATGCCATGGAGATAAAACCACCGTCACCTGAAGGGATATAATCACCATCAACGGAAGAGATAAAACAATCATTACCACCGGAGATAAACCACTGACACTAGAAGCGATAAAACCACCTTCACCAGAAGAGATATAACCACCCGTACCGGAAGACACAAAGCCATTGCCATTGGAAGTGTTAAAACCATTATCACCAAAAGAGATAAAACCACCAACATCAGAGGAGATAAAGTCAGCATTACTGGAAGAGAAATAACCAACAACTCCAAAAGAGACCAAGGTCACCAAAAGAGATAAAACCAACAACACTGGAAGAGATAAAACCACTAGCATTGGAGAAAATAAAATCAGCATCACTGGAAGAGAAATACCTTCTGTCACAGGAAGCGATAAAACCAACACCATAAGAAATAGGACCACCACCACTGGAAGAAATAAAACCACTGCTATTGGAGAAGATAGAACCATCGCCATTGGAGAAGATAAAACCATCGCTATTGGAGAAGATAGAACCATCGCTATTGGAGGAGATAAAACCATCGCCATTGGAGAAGATAAAACCATCGCTATTGGAGGAGATAAAACCATCGCCATTGGAGAAGATAGAACCATCGCCATTAGAGAAGATAGAACCACAATCACTGGCAGAGTAGGATATGTTTCCTCATGGAAGCGCATGGGTTAGTGAAGCCCACAAATACAGCAATAAACATGTAATAGGGAATTTCTGAGGGTTCCGGCTATGGCTGTGTGCCAGGTGCATTGGTATGCGTTGTGTTTGGCCTGCTCATTGGAATTAGCTGCAACATATTTGAAAATGCAACAGCCATGCATGTAACGCAGTGTTATGGATGCTATTAGGAATGAATGTCAATGCATTCAGCTGCATTTATAGCATTGCACTGGTCCAGTTGGGTCAGGCCTGGTGCTGGTCTGTAAGCTGATTCTAGAAAACTCCTGGCAATGTCCCCCTGGATTTGTTTCTATTATACAGCTGCACGGTCACAGTCGTGGTACCGGGCAGAGGGAAGGATTCATCCCTGGCTATTTCTGAAGTTTGTTCTGAAGTTTGGGAAGTCAGTGACCCGAAAACAAATGAGTCAGGATTTACCAGGCTGCAAAGAGCACCTGTCTACCAGACTGAATGAAGCCCACCCTGCAAAATGCCATGCAGCCACCACTGGACTGCAAGAAGTGACTGCAATAAGGCTGCAGGAGACCAGCGGATGCAAAATGTACAGGAATAGAATGCTAGCAGGTGATCCAAAGCAACGATGAGCAGCTTATGATGGAGTGAGCACATGTGGACAGGAAGTGACTGGAAGTAGCTGCAGGAGAACACTGGGATAAAAAATAAGTAAAAATATATTTATGGGGAATAGGCAGCAACTTTCTATCATACACAGTGCCTTAGCAAACCAATGTGGGGTGTATAGGGTTTATATTACTTATGGAGCCTTCCTGGGCCACACAGCAATGCATAACCAATATATCAGCTGGTTGTGCTACCCCGGTCCCCATGCACCATTTTACATCTCTGGGTTTCCTCACCGCAGTTTATTTATCTTTGGCTCATTTTCCGGCACCACCAGACCGCAGGTCAGAGCCAAGCCTGAGTGACAACAGAAGAGGCCTTGGAACAGTGCGCCCATTCACGGGGACACCGAGCCGTGGGCACAACATTCATATCGATGAATGCTGCACACTGACTCAGCAGGAAGAGTAACAGCCTCTCTGAAAGGGCAGCAATGCAAAGCTGCCTGGAAGGGATATCTGTGATTGGTCAGTGCGGTCAGTGATTGAGCAGTACAATTGGTGATTGATCGGTATGGTCGGTGATTGGTTGGTACAGTCAGTGATTGGTCGGCACGGTTGGTGATTGATCGGTATGGTCGGTGATTAGTCAGTACGGTTGGTGATTGGTCAGAACGGTCTGTGATTGATCATTACAGTTGGTGATTGGGCGGTACTGTCAGTGAATGATCAGTACAATTGGTGATTGGTCGATATAGTCAGTGATTGATTAGTACAGTTGGTGATTGGTCGGTACTGTCCATAAATATTCAGTACAGTTGGTGGTTGGTCAGTATGGTCGGTGATTGATCGGCACTGTTGGTGATTGGTCGGTATGGTCGGTGATTGATCAGTACAGTTGGTGATTGTTTATTAGGGTCGGTACAGTCGGTGATTGATCAGTTGATAATTGGTCAGCACAGGTCACCATAGGATATATATGGCTTTTGGTGCTGATAAGTCCAAAAGTTCTTAAAAATCTTATAAAACTGAAAACAAAATTACCTTCAGTATTGACACTCAATAGGAAACACCCCCCAAAAAACCCATGCAGAGCATTTTCTGGGTAGGTGGTGCCTTGGGTGCCCTCTAGCTTTGCCCCAAACTCCCAAATTTGCAGCTGCACCTCCACCCTGCCCCCTATGTATGCCAAAGCCGCTGTGCCCCTTCCCCCCCCCCAGCAAAGCATAGTCATAGTCCGCTCCCCTAATATCTGTGACTTAACTTGGATCTGATTGGCTCTTCTCCAGACAGGTGCTCAATTGGGTAAGTTTTCATCATTAACTCACACTCCCACTGCACCAATCCGCATATAAGGGGGAGGAAGGGAGCAACAGTTTTGATAACTTTCAATAAAGTCCATCAGAAACTGCAGCAAGTCAAATAGACCCCGCCTCATTTCCTTACATCATTAAGCCCCTCCCCAGCCTTCTCCACCCCTTTTAATCATTGGATCCCAGTTCTTTCAATTATAAAATCCCAGCATCACATGGTGCAGACACCCTGCCAGCCCCTCCCACCAGCGACGCTCTGCCTACATGGCACAGAGAAGCACAGAGACCTAACAATGACCTGATTATTTTTTACAAAATATTAAAAAGGAGAAAAAATGAAGAAATTATAACTTTAGCTTTATTACAATTTATTCCCATACTCTGATTGGGCGCCATTTTTATCATGGTCACCTCAATGCCCAATCACCAGTTGGGGGCGACCTCCCCACCCCTACAATATCATTCTCCCCATTTATTTGTTCTTCTTTGGCTGCATATCTCCAGAATAAACGTTCTGTCACCCCACTAATGAGCCTCCGAGGCCTTGCGTACTGTCACACAATTAATGGCAGCTGTATATAATAGATCCTTTTTTTTCCTCCTCTCTTTATCTGCAATTGCGTTGGCGGGTCTCTCATTTGCAAGTCATTTTCAAGCAGACTGGGGTAAAAGCTCCGTGAAGACCACTCTTTTATTTTTTTTTTTAATAATTTTTTTTTCTTGAAGCAACAATAAGCGGCACTTCCTCTTCGGATTGGTACGGGGGACCTACCCCTACGGCTGACAGGCACAGCGAGCGACGGCACACAAAAAAAGGATAACAGCAAGAGATCTCCGTCGACTGAAAGACAATGTGCTACTTCATCCCAGCGGGCTATCCATTTCACTTCCAGATGACTATACCAGAGATGTTTCTGTAACAGCTAATGCACAATTTGCACATTGATAAAATATCCGCACGTCAGCAACAGGCAAGCAGCCCTAACAAACGGTAATGCGGGGCCTGGAAGAGCCCTATGCTAAGAAGGGCACATTAGAGGCAGTTATATTCCAAAGGAAATGCGATTCTATCTGATACTTCAATTGTTCCATCCTGTTAACATATTATTAAAGGTATCGCCTTATCTCATTTTCAGCAGCGGGAAATCGTGGCGGGGGAGTGGTAGGCCTGCTCCTACGGGCTTGAATACGCGGCTCTGGCTTTTACGCTAATAAGGAGCTGCGGTACAAGGGGAAAAAAAGGGGGGAGGAAGCAGGGGGATGGGCTGTTTGCATGCGCTTTACTATGTGCAATTATTTCGGTCACCGAAGTAGAGTAATGAAAACAGCTTGGGTTTAAAAGAATAAAAAAAGAAGTCGGACTTCGATAGCTAAAGGCGTAATGTTGTTTTGAAGCGACGGCACAGAGGTTGGTAACCCTAAAGTGCAGGTTTATGGTAAAAGTAGAGAAGGTTTGGAAGGCCATGGGCAGTATGGTGGCTCAGTGGTTAGCACTGGGCCTTTGCAGTGCTGGGTCCCAGGTTTGAATCTCAGGACACTATCTGAATGAAGTATGCAGGCTCTCCCCATGTTTGCTTAGGTTTTGGGGGCTTCCCCCCAAAATTAACTTTAGACAGTGTTAAAAACATATGACTATGGTAGGAACATTAGATTGTGAGCTCCTTTGAGGGACAGCTAGTGACATGACTATGGGCTTTGTACAGCGCTGTATATTATGTTGGTGCTATATAAAATACCCTGTAATAATAAAAGCCTGCGTGGTTTTATGGTAAAGTTTTTGCATACAGCATCTCCAAATAATATTTCCATGCATACTTTTTTGAAAAGTATGCCAGAAAGAGAAGGGAAATCTTACCATAATGAAATCCATAATGGACCCAATAGGGCTTCCCAATTTTAGGGGTTTCCAACTGTATCTGCAAACCCTGATTGGTTGGTATTGATGCAGCCTTGCAAATCATAAAAAATAGAGAATACTCTATATGAAGTTTTTGACATAACACCTTCAACTTTGGTGATATTGTCCCTTGTGGACCTCTCTACTCCGGATCAATTTTGGATCATTTTGATTGACATTAGGAATGGACAAGGGTTATATAGGGCACTTAGATGGGGAGAATTAGAGGGCCAGACCCCTTTGGAAGCCTGTACATACCCTAGATTGTCATCCAAGTCAATCACCAATGGTCATTTTGGTTGACATTAGGAATGAACAAGCGCTATACCGTGGAATGGGACAAACGAGAGGGCCAGATGTCTTCTAACACCTTTACTTACCTAAATTTTTATCCAAGTCAATCACCAATTGTCGTTTTGGTTGACATTGGAAATAAACAAGCGCTATACTTTGGAATGGGAAAAACGAGAGGGCCAGATGTCTTCGGACACCTGTACTTTCCCAAATTTTCATTCAAGTCAATCACGAATGGTCATTTTGTTTGAGCTCAATCTAGCGCTGGCAAAAGCCTTATATGAGATTGTAGTGATTGGGGTTACATTGACTTTCCAAAAGAGAATTCAATGAACAGTACTGATGTTCAGAGTGTTAGAAATCATTGTACCCAATCAGATTTAAATTTACAGCCACCTGATCCTCACCACCACATCAGCCGCCAAACACATGGCTGTCAATGTGCCATGTAGACCAAACCTGAAGCTTTTCTGTACGTAGGCTCAACTCCGAGCCATATCTGTTCTGAATATCCTTAGTGATCTCCTTTTTGTCCGCACAAATACCATTCACAAGGTCTCCACCTCTCCAGTCTGACAGCCTATTGATCCCCCAGAGAGCAAAGTCCGGCGTGCCATTAGCCCAATCTGTTCTCAAGCTGACACAATCCCATCATTTGTCATCTTTTCCTGTCCCGTTGTGTTTGTTTAGGAGCCGGCTATTTGCTTTATCTGTCACTTTCCAATCCTCACTGTATTCTTTTACCTAATATAGGCTTTATAGGGTCCCCAGGTCTCCCAGAGTCATTAATAAGGGAGATTATGATTCGCTGAGAGGATTAAGAGGGCCTGTTTACCGCTACCATTGTGTCAGGTGTTTTCTCTCTCTCCCCTTTCTGCCATTCTTTCACAGGCAAACTTTAATCTCTCTCCGCAGGACACAAAATGTGTCAGGAACAATAAAAGCAATTTCACTTTTGTCATTTCTGAAATAGTTAATGGCTCCTTCTGAAATGTCATATTTCTTTTTTGTTCTGGAAACGCTGACAGTCGCGCTGTCTGATGCGGGAGAGAGAGTGGGCTGGAATTATACAGATTCACAGACAAGAGTCTCAGGAAATGGGCCAAGTCTGGGCAATAAATTTGGCATGACAAAATCCAAATCAAAAGAATTTATAAAGAAGAATCAAAATGTTCACGCGCTGAATGCTGGTATTTTTGTAAATTTTTGTATATGTCAGGATAGACGCAGTCTACCTGTTCTGCGGGAATTGGTAGTTTCAGAGGTGGCCAGGCCAAAACATACAAAAGTGAGGCTTGATAAGGGTGAAACATTGACACTGGTCTGCTAGAGTGCTTCCTGCATGAAGGGGTAGCACTGGACATTGGTGTTGGTGGGTAGGTTTGTGGTGGCCTTTATTCTTTGAGGTTCCACAGAATGGGCAAGGTTTAATGCTACCCTTTTGTAGTCTGCAAAGCTCTAGTAAGCATGTTAGGACTGTGAAGTGAAGTCTGGTGAAGGTGAAATATTGTCATTACCCTGGTAGAGTCATGTTGTCCACATATGAGATAACACTTAGCCTTGGCAGTGGTGGGTCGGTAATGGTAGCCTTTACTTTTGAGGTTCCTCAGAATGGGTCTCCCCAAGCATGTGAAGACTGTGAAGTGAGGCCTAGTAAGATGAAACATTGATTCTGCTTTGATAGAGTCATGTAGTCTACATGTGAGGTAGCATTAAACATTGGTGTTAGTAAGTAGGTCTGTGGTGGCCTTTATTCATTGAGGTTCCTCAGAAGGAGTCTCCTCAAGCATGTAAGGAATGTGAAGTGAGGTTGAGTAAAGAAGAAACATTGACATTGCTCTGTTAGAGTCATGTTATCTACATATGAAATAGTACTTAGCTTTTGCAGGGGTGGGTAGGTTGGTGGTGGCCTTTATTTGTTGAGGTTCCTCAGAATGGGCCCCCTCAATCATGTGAAGACTGTGACGTGAAGTCTAGTAAAAGTGAAACATTGGCATTGCCCTGGTAGGGTCATGTTGTCTACATATAAGCTAGCACTGGTGTTGGTGGGTAGGTCAAAGGTGGCATGTGTTCTTTGACGTTAACCAGAATGAGTCTTCCTAATCATGGGAAGTAGGGGTGAATCATTGACATTGGTATAATAGAGTCTATGTGTATGTAGTATGTAGTCCATGTATCAGGTAGCACTAGACCTTGGCAGTGGTGGGTAGTTCTATAGTGAGATCCATGGTGGGTCTCCTCAATCATGTAAAGACATTGATGTGGCTCTGGTAGAGTCATACAGTCTATGTGTAAGGTAGCACAAGACCTTGGCAGCGGTGAGTAGATGTATGTTGGCCTTTATTCATTGACTATTGTGGCCTTTTTTTGTTGAGATCTCTTATGGGTCCCTTTAGGCATGTGAATATTGTGAAGTGAGGCCTAGTAAGTGTGAAACATTACTGCTTCAGTAGAGCAATAGAGTCTGTATGTGAGGCAGCACTAGACGTTGGTCATGGTGGGTAGGTGTTGGTCTAGGTGGTGGCCTTTATTCATTACCATTCCTCAGAATGAGTCTACCCAAGCACATGATGACTGCAAAGTGAGGCCTGGTAACAATATTTTTGCACTGGTAGAGTCATGTTGTCTACATATGAGATAGCACTTGACTTTGGCAGCGGTGGGCAGGATAGTTGCGACCTTTGTTTGTTGAGGTTCCTCAGAATAGGCCTCCTCAATTAAAAAAAAGGTGAGGCCTGGTAAGGATGAATTATTGATATTACATGGTAGAACCATGCAGTCTACGTGTTAGGTAGCATTAGACATAGACAATGGTTGCTAGGTCTATGTTGGCCTTTATTTGTTGAGGTTCCTTAGAATGTATCTCCTCAAGCATGTGAAGACTTTGAAGTAAAGGTGAAACATTGGCATTGCTCTGGTAGAGTTATGTAGTCTAAAACGTGAGTTAGCACTGGACATTGGTGGTGGTGGGTAGGTTAGTGGTGGCCTTCATTCATTGACTATGGTGGCCATAGTGATTTACGTGAGAGGTAGAAATAGACATTGGTGATGGTGGGTAGGTTAGGGGTAGCCTTGATTTGTTGAGGTTCCTCAGAATGGATCGTGTGATGTCTGTGGAGGTGGGGAAGGAGTACAAGATGTCAAAATCTCCGAACCTTGGGGGACACCTTATTGGCATATGACATAAAACTCAACAAACGTGTTTCGGGGGACTGGGGCTCCTTCTTCCTTATTGGGCTTTGGTCGTGTTAGGTCTGTTGGTCATGGGAACCCCACTCTATGTCCTAATATGAAGAAGGTTTTGAAGAGTCTGTTATTCCTACAGTGGCAAAACATCATGGGATCCATCATATTCCCTGGCATGGCATTGAGTCCTGTCAAATGGATGGGAACTGTTGGCATCATCATTGGACGCCATCTTGTGAGCCTATCTTATCCACCCTAACTCACACTGCACTGTTGTCATTATCACCGATCATGAAACCTACCCAGAGCACAGGAAGTGGCTGAAAGAAGAAGCAGGAGATCAGCAGAAACAACCAAAAATGGTAATTTCTTATTTTTTATGACATACAAGGCCTCAGTAATTGTAATGCCGACCAATCAGAATTTACAAGTGCCTGTGTTCTAACTGTGCTAAAGGGCAGAGTGGGATACGGCTTTCATTATCCCTGACACTTATCCCACAAACCTGGCTGAGTTCCCACGTCTGTCAGTGGTGACCTTGTCTGTATCAGTTCGGGAAAAAATAGCAGTGTGTATCAGATCTATATAGGACCAGCAAGTAAAGTATGAATATGTACCTGTAGGTGTCACTTAAAGGATCCCTTCCTTGTTTTGTAGGACCTTCACTCCCACCTATATTTAAAGCTGAACCTTCATAGCTACAGATTTTATCAATTGTGCTTTGTGTGCAACAAATGCATTTGCAAACCCAGATCTTACCTTGGAACAATGAGGTAATTATTCTGAACATAGACTGAACAGACTAGTGGGAGGGGCCTAATAGGACCACCCACTACACTCTGCCTGCAGAAAACTACAGAAGGGGGTGGATACAAGACCAGTCACCCTGCACAAGGAGAGAAAGCAGCAGTGACCGGTCTGTATTAAAGGAAGTTCATAAAGCAAATGTTTCATGCTTGATTACAGCACAAATCTGGAAGAAATACACAAATCACACCAGGATTCACATACATATCTAATATTTAGACAACATTTGCTCATCAATTATAATAATATTAATATTACTTCCATCTATTCAGTCCTGAAATTTACACAGCTCAATCACACTAGATTGGTGACCTGACTTTTCTCTTAACCACTGCAGCCTAGTCACTGCCCCATTCCTAACCTCTGATTGGACAGCAAAGAAGTAGCAGCAGACAGATCCCATCACTTTGCTCTTTTCCTCTTGCAACTCACCTGATTGGCTCCAAGTATAACCCCTCCCTCTCTCGGTCTTTCCTATACATAAGGGTTGCATTATAAAAAAACCTTTCATTTTTTTTTAAAAAAAAGTTAGAATATCCAAAAAGTAATCTGCATATTTTTAGCATAAAATTTCGAAAATATTTTGAGTTGCTGGAGAACTCGCTTCCTAATTCCAGCTACCTTCCATATTCTTAACATGCCACCTTAATCAGCAAAACTATTTGTTAAGAGGCCTAGTACAAAGGCACGCAGCCATTTGTAGGATTCCTCTGCAAATGGGAGGCTCGCTTTTTTAATGGTCACCATTGTATATAAAAAAAAAAAACTAAGAATTTTTAATCCCTTTAAATGACACCATGAATGCATATAGAAGAACTTCCTGGGATACGGCAGCAAAAAATGGCGATTTGGTAGGCGCGGATTCCCAGGTTCAACCTTTCTGAAGACCTTTTTCTATTTATTTCCAACCTAGATAAGATCTTAATCACGGCCCTCGAATTCTCCGTATTGACATTTATCAATTCTAGTCATCTTTTCTATAGTGCGCGCCTCCTGACAAGGCCGCTTTTCTTTCGCCCCTTCTGTTCAATGGAAGTTAATTTCGAGTACATGATTTATCGTGCTGGGCTAACAGCTCCGAGGCCGGCCACCTTTTCAATGGACAAGCCGGGGAATGAATTATAGCCGAGTTGTCCGGTGATTGCGTTAAACAGGGAAGGAGAAAAGGCAGCCAGTGTGATGCCCCGATGTGCCGCTGGGCCCTTTTCAGAACGCAGAGGAAAAAAGATTAGGCCTCTGACCGCGGGGGTGACAGGCGAGCGTTATATCAGCAGACAAAAGCCTGAATACCTTAAAGGATCAGAACCTCTTGTACTCGGAGCGGCCGATGCTGTTTACGGCCCCCTCATGTTGACCATTTTCCTCAATTTGCATAATATTGCTTTGAAGGGATGCCGTCTCTTTAATTCTTAACAAATCAAGCTCGTTTGGTTACGGATCTCCATGGTCCTGTGGTGGCTGGTGCCTGGACCCTAAAAATGGGCCGAAGACATTAGATAGTGGTCAGAATTTTTTTATTTTCTATAGGTTAAAAATAGAGACCAAAATTTAAGAAAATTACCACTGATTTTTTGTTCTTTCTGATGTCCACACAATGAAGTATTAGAAGTGGGGTGAATATTTTTAAGCCCTTAGATCTATGACTAGGACGGGAAGTGATTTTAAGAGGCTTCTTCATTCTTCTAGAAACTGTCGCTGCTGGGGAGATTTTTTTTTGTAATGTGTACTTGGTTGTTTAGGTTAACAGCAAACAGTGTTTTTACTGGCTGGTGGTTGTCAAGGGAGGTTTCTGTATGTACCACCCTGACAACCATCAGCCAATAGAAAAACTGCCCACTGTTTACCTTTACAACCTGCTACCAGCCAATGTTTGTCTTGCTTACCACTTTAGTAAGGTCCCTTTATTTGGAACTTACTGTTAAAGGGTGACAACACATAGCTGTATAGATATTAAATGCTATCAGCCTGTCACATTCTCCGCCAGACTACTGTATAAGCTGGTGTGCCTACAGTCAATGTACAAGCTGTTGTCACCTTTAAAGGTAAAAAAATCTATTCGTTATTTTACAAAATAAACTTTATTATACAAGAAACTGTGACCACCAAGCACATCCCACACATTGGCACAATTTATTCTGAACTGCACCCCATGCACTTTTCTTCAATGCCTTGCTCTGTACTTGCATTCACATAGAAGTGAATGGGCCCCTACAGGTCTTGTCTCTCTTCAGCACCCACCTCTGCTTTTACCTCCTATCAGCATGCTCATTTGTAGAACTGCACTCCTGATTGGCTACTTGTGTTGCTTTTATGTCTCCCAACCTTAGCTCTGCTGTACAAAGACTGATACCAAATCACATTCAGATTCTTAACCAGCCTGCCTTTAAAAAAAACATTTAATGGGCACAGAGCAGCCTACATTTGTATCTTTTATATCGGCTTCAGATTTGAGCGTTCCATCTGTTTTGTTGGCTCTTCCTCTGACATCCGCCAGATTCTGGAAGCATCTAATCAGCTGGTCATCTTTATCTTTTTCCTGCGCATACTTGGCAAATGCAGCCAAAATCTGCCCGGCCACTCTACAGCTGCTGCCACCTGTGCGCCGGGATACAATGATCTGTCACAGAGATCCAGTTTACTCGTTCACACAGCGCACAGATGCAGCATCATTGTGGAAAAGAAATCATACACACACTGATGGAAAAGAGCAAACATGTCAATGAGGACAAAATACTGGCCTATCAGAAGTCAGATACAGCCGTCAGCATGGGAGGCAATGATTGGCTTTCTAGATGGCCGATGAACACTGCATTAGCTGTCGTACACAATGTACTTTTGAAGCATCTACCACCTTTAAAAAATCTTCTTTTACCTGTCCACAAAGTGAAAAAAAATCCCCAAAGTATCAGGGGTGGCGTCTAACAAAAATCAAAGAGAAAGTCTGCCCACTATATACAATAGCAATAAGTTGGGTGTCAACAGCATTTCTTTTGGCTTTGAGTTTGGAAACCAGCAATTAGGGGGGATGTGCGCCACCCAGGCAAACACACAGCAACCGCTTCGTAGTTCGAGCTCCTACAGTATAATTAAACGTCTCCTCTAGAAAGTATTGGAGTGATGCTAATGGTCTGGAGTAGCCAATAGGTACTACAGGCATTTGTCAATCACATTTGCATCTAGCAGGCATCTGGGAGTCCAGTAGCATTTATGATGAAGGCGTTTGATGAAGACTTTGGAAGTCTTTGGAAGCAGTTTGAGCGGCAGATCAACCTGACACAGCTCATAATCAGATTACATGTTTGACCGTCCCCTAGGTGCCCATTTTCAATGGCTAGGCATCTGGAAGTCTAGTAGCATTTCTGGCATTTAATGGAGAGCTTGGAAGCCCTGAGATGCCACATAAAGTGTCTCAAATTGTGTGGTTGACCATCCTTGGGTGCCCTTTTTAAACAGTTAGGCATCTGGGACCGTTCACTTATATTTTTGGCTGGCATGTGTGTAAAAAATCTACAGTGGTGGTTTGGGTAGGTAACCACCACCTCAAGAATGCCACCAAAACCAAACCCTTCCAACTCTAATAAATGATGACCAGGTCTTTGGCCACATTGAGGGCTCGTTGATAGTGGTGAACCACGATGAACCAAAAACTGCCCATTGGAACATGGGCCAAGGCTTCTCATTGGCTCAACCGATCCATCCCTTGAGTTCCCTTCAAGGGATGATGGTCCACTTCACCACAGTTTTGGTGGCAAACTCAAACCTTCTCCCTAATTGGAAGCTCCATCATATGGGTGGTACTGGGTGAGCCAATGAGAAGAATAAGAGACAAATGGTTGCTCTGGACCGTTGGCGTCGCTCCAATGTTGGACAGTGTTGACCATTAATTAACCCCCCCTCTACCATCTAATGTTCCAATGACAATCCATACAACACACAAACCAGCCCCTAGCCAATTACTGATCTCTTTTCCGTACAGCTCCGCCGTTACAATGTAAAGAATCGTAAACCAATTAGACGTGGCTATTTAAAACCAAATGGCCTCCATTTCTAAGCAACTGTCACCCCGTTAATTCAGACCCTATATAGCATTCGCTGAGGGCTGTCTCTTAAAGCGCCATTTGTCACCTTTTTAATCTCCATCTAGTTAACATTTAATGATGCTGAGAAGAGGAAGTATGATGGACTGACATACGGCGTGCGCCTTGCAACTTTAAAGTAACTGTATGAATGGGCGGCAAGGGGACAATGGTGGGGATATGTGATTAGTGGGGTCAATATGCTCGCTTGCGAGAGCCATAATGAGATCGGAGATGGCTTAGTAGCTAATTAGAATCCCATTTTCCACGGCAAGATAAGAAACGCCATTACTGAGGAATGGGGGGGTAATTGGGGGGAGGCTGACAACGGCATCACCAAAGTTACCCACGGAATCTCCACAAGGCCTATTCAGCGTAAAAGTCATTCAGATCTGTGACACATGACGCCGATCGCACGCCGAGAGAGGATAGGAGCTTGCATCTGATTATATACGTTATCCCTCTAATTAGAGCTTCATTAAATTGGGGCTTAGGGGATTCTCAGATCATGCAAAGGTGTTCCAGGCAAACAGCTTAATACACAGATAAAATGTGGTCTGTTTTACCTGCTGAAGAATTTGTATTTCTGCACATCTAATATTAAGATTTACACAGCTCTGCATTGTTTTTCACTTTTGCAGTTTCACTTTCACTCACAGGTTTTCTCCTTGCCTGTGGCTTATATGTTTGCCTCTCTGCTCTCTCTCTCTCTCTCTTAGCATGCTCCATTCACTAAAACATTTCTTGGCTCCCTTTGCTGCTATATCCTCCCTCAGTCTGAGCTTTACTGTACAAAGATTGCTAGAAGATATTACCAGATCACAATAAAGTATTTGCACTGCTTGCATTAAAAAAATACATGTATGTTGGGTTTACACTCAGTTTGCTTTATTGCTCTGCAGTATTGGAACCAGGGCAGTAACACACAGAAGGGTTGGAAGGCTTAGAAAGTATGGAAGGTGAAGTTGTGATACGCAAAGGAAGAGCCAAAGGCTAAGAAAGTATTCGAGGAGTATACAGTGGAGGAGCGAGAGGCTCACAAAGTATTGGAGGAGGATACAGAGGAGGAGCAAGATGCTCAGAAACTATTGGAGGAGTATACAGAGGAGGAACGAGAGGCTCAGAAAGTATTGGAGGAGGATACAGAGGAGGAACGAGAGGCTCAGAAAGTATTGGAGGAGTATACAGAGGAGGAGCGGGAGGTTTGGAAAGTATTGGAGGAGAATACAGAGGAGGAGCGAGAGGCTCAAGAGGAGGAGCAGGAGGTTTGGAAAGTATTGGAGGAGTATACAGAGGAGGAGCGAGAGGCTCAGAAAGTATTGGAGGAGGATACAGAGGAGGAGCAGTAGGCTCAGAAAGTATTGGAGGAGGATACAGAGGAGGAGCAGGAGGTTTGGAAAGTATTGGAGGAGGATATAGAGGAGGAGCGAGAGGCTCACAAAGTATTGGAGGAGGATACAGAGGAGGAGCGGGAGGCTTGGAAAGTACAAGCACAAGGGCCCTGGACCCTCCTCAGCTAACAGGGGCAACCACAGGGGCCTCAAGTCATCTTTGTACAGGGGCCACTGTTAGCTACATCCACCACTGCACCTTTCCTAAGGATTGATAAATTGCAACGCATGACATTTCTGTGTTTGGGTTTGGATACATTTTCAGCTATATGAGGAAGTTGCAGCTTTTCCTGTCCAGAATTAGCAGGTTGCTGAGTGAATATTCTCATGAATTGATTTTTGTTTTGTGTTTGTAAATTTTAGTTTTTATTGTTTCTACATTTCTGCCGCTCAATACATTATCCCAGCGCTAAAATAGCAACCTCGTACGCATTTGGTGTTAATTTTGCCTTCACCAAAATAGCAGAAATTTCCCCAAAATACCCATCCATTAGTGATTGTCCCAGGCCGTATCTATCACCAGTGGGGCCAGGGCCCGAGATCGAATTACCACCAGAAAAGGCCTTGTTGCTGTATTTTCACTGCTGTAAGTACAACAAATGTAAACATTGTTTTCACTAGATAGCATTGTCCAAGAGGAAGGAGGAAGCCGAGGATATCGCTGCAGACAGAAAGGGCGTGTTGGAAAAATCACTAAATTAGTGTAAAAAAAAATGTCATCCGAGAGATTAGCACCTTAGTGAAAGAAAGTTGTTTTCATAAGCCAAAAATATCAGAGGGGTCACTAGACAAAAAGGGGTAAAAATAACAATAACATAATATATAAAGTCTTAATATATCAATGTATTTTTAAACTTGCCCTCCAGCTTCCCCTTTATTGAATCTGCCCTCCAATTTCCCTTGTATTTAATTTGACATCCAGTCTCCCCTTTAATAAATCTGATCTCCAGCTTCCCTTTCAATAAATTTTCCCTCTAGCCTCCACATCATTGAAACTCACCTTCAGTCTCCCCTTCATTAAATTTCCCCACTAGCCTCCTCATCATTTAAATCTCCATTTCAGCCCCCCCTTCAATAAATCTGCCCCTCCAGATTCCCCTTCAGTCTTCCACAGTTGCACAGCCACCTCTCCTAGATAGAAATTGCTTACTCTGATTTCATTGCATCGCCTCATTTGCTGGCTGAAGGACGTGCAGCAAAATTTAGCCCCTCCCTCCCCAACCTGTCTGTCCCTGCCCATTTTACTCATGGGTGGTCTGAATATGAATACATCCTAGTAATTCCCACTCCTCCAGGCTTACAATTATTAAGGCATTTTGATATGTACTCCTCCCAAGTGCCAGCCTACTGCTTGCTAATGTGTACTGTTTTTAGAAAGCTCCCTATAAGCCCCTCCCACTATCTATGATCTGCCTGTATTACATAGAGAAATACAGAGATCCAGTCCTATTGTGCGTTAATTCCCCCATCTACTAGATTGTAAGCTCTTTGGCACAGGGTCCTCTCCTCCTGTGTCACCGTCTGTATTTGTTTGTCATTTGCAACTCCTATTTATTGTACAGCGCTTCATAATATGTTGGCGCTATATAAATCCTTTAGTATTAATAATAATCCAGTGATGTCATAAAGTAATGATAATGGGAAAAAAATAAAATAAAATACCCTTAGCCTTTTATTAGAAAAGCAATTGTTCAGATGAAAAAAAAAATGTTGCTGTTCTTTATATTTCCCACTGGCACATACATATGGTACAGATAGTAGAATGTATGTGTATGGGCAATCCATATGATGGCCATGGAGCAGGAAGACAAATGGTAAGTTTCTCTGCTCTGCTCCAGCACAAGCTCTGCTGTCAATCATAACAGGGGTGCAGGACACACATATGGAGCAACTGATGACTTCTTAATTTGCATATCAGCATTAAAATCAGTAACTCCTCCATCCAGCCGCACAACTCCATTTCTTTTATAATTAGGGCCTCGTCCCCTTTAATTAATCCAGCGTCAGGCAGGTGTAAGTCCACTCTAAACACTGTTTTAACTTTCCACAATCAAAAGATTTACACAAGAGAGCGGTAAGCTCTGTTAAGTGGAATCCTCATGTAGGATGCAGAAAATCCTGTTTGGCACTCGGCGAAACATGCAAAACCTGCATTTAACTTTCCTTCTAATCCTCTTCCTTTAATACCCCAAAATCTCCATCCAAAAAAAGCCTAAAATGTAAATTGGACATCTACATTTAAAAAAAAAAATTTTTTTAGCCGTACGGCTCATTCTTGTAACGCGATAGTTTTATATGAAGAATAAAAAAATGAATATTGAACAGTTATCCCCAGCTGGCTGCATTCTTAATTCGATTTGAGCGTTTTTCCCAATCCAGCATTTAATTTCAAGGACATCTTGCACTCCGGCCAATGTATTCAGGGCATAGCTTCAAAATAGCTGGTATTAAGTTCTACTATTGTGCAGCAAAAAAAAAAAACTGTTTCTTTTTTTTTGACCAGAGATTATTAGTATCCAATGAAGTTCTGGCTGGCTTGCGTAAAGTTTTTTCGGATAAGGGGGCCGTCTTCGCCCGCCAGCGCTTCCTGTCCCGTTGTAAAGCTGTCCACATTTCGCTAGTAAAACTTACTGTCCAAATAAAGGAAGAAGATTAATACGATCGGTCTCGAAGTGTAACAGAACCCTTTACATGGGTCGTTTAGGGCAATATCTTGCAAATGTTGCGGGAGTTTTATAGTTTGTTTATTCGCCGCGCGACGGGGTCAAGCTATAAAACGTCTAATCTGAGCAGAGTTGCTACAAGATGGAACATATACTTTTAAAGCTACGTTTATGGCTAGTATGTAGAGGTTATATTGTAAATCATCTGATTTCTGGAGGACTGAAGGAAAAGAAAAAAGGAGAAGAAGTGGAAAGATTTACGACCCGTGTGAGTTTTTAACAGGAGGTAACCGCAACTGATGTGACGGATGCAAAATCAACAGGAAAATAATAAACAGTAATAAGGGGGCTGATTCACCTGTATAGAGTCAAGTTTGGATTGGGATGATGGGCAGGGGGTAAATGACCCCCAGGTGAATGGGGATCAGTGAAGGGATCTGAAGAATTATATAGAATAGGGGGTTCTTTAACTTTTAAGAATTACAGATTTCCAATGTGCCCAGTATGTCCCCATATCCCTTCTCCAAACAGAGCTCCAATGGATTTCCCAATATGCCCTTTTTTCCAAACTGACCAACAGTGGGTGGCCCAATATGTCCTTATACTACCATCCCAACACTGAATGCCATAAAATGCCCAGTATGTCCCTATACTGCTTTTCCCAGACAGGAGTGGGTGGCCCAATATGTCCTAAAACTACCATCCCAACACCACTGATTTCCCAATACGACCCCATACCCCCTTCCCCAGACTGTCTACCATTGGACTATCGAGTATGTCTTCTTGCCCTTTTCCCCACACTGACCAACATTGGATCACCCAATATGTCCTTATACTACATTCCCAAAACTGAACCCCAGTATATCCCTATACCCAGACTGACCAAGAGTGGATTGCCAAATATGTTCATATAATACCATCCCAGGACTGACTGAACCCCATGGATAGCCCAGTATGTCCCCATACCCACCTCACTAGACTGACTTCCATTGGAACTTCCAGAAAGTTCACATACCCTCTTCCCCAGACTTACAAACTGTGAATCACCCAATATCTCTTCATACTACCTACCCAGAACTGAACCCCATGGATTGCCCAATATGTCACCATATGTCTTTCACCAAGACTGATTGCCATTGAATTACCTAATATGGCCCTACACTACATTCCCAGGATCGAGTCACCATGGATTGCCAAATATCCTCATATCCCCTTCCCTAAACTGATCCCAAATGGAATGCCCAATATGTCTCTATGCCCCTTTATTTAGGGCTAATTGCCATTGGATTTCCCCATATGTCCTCATAACTCCCTTCATTGCCTGATCTCCGATGGCCTGCCCAATAATTTTCTATACCTCCCACCCCAAACTGATTCTAAATGGACTGCCCAATATGTCCCAATGCCGCTTACTTCAGACTGATTGCCATTGGATTTCCCAAAATTTTCTCATACCCTAGTTTTTAAAATGACCCCCAATGAATCGTCCAATCATTTCCCATGACTTTTTTTCCCAGATTCCAAGAATCATAATTGTAGATTTAATTTCTTATTTACCAAACAATATCTGCAGTTCACCAAAAGTTGCAGTAAACGCCCAAAACTTTACCAATTGGCTCCAACCCAATACCAAAGGTAAGGTAACCATCCGATAGGTGCCAATTATTGAGGTACATGGCAGATGTCATCCCCATTGGCTGGTGCTTCTCGGGGACTGTTCTTGATAAGGAGGGTAAGTTTGGAGACCAAACCCTCCTTATCATAAACCACGCCCAAACAAGTGCTAGCCAATGGGAACACTGCCCATTGTGTACCTTACTGTCTCCTAACCAATCTTTACCTTGGCAATCCTTAATGTTAGCAAAAGTACATTCATACCTTTTCAAACTGGTCCCAACATGTGTGTAAATTTTGGGCAAAATTTGGGTGAATCTATGGTGAGACTATTTATAAACAGACCTGTTACTGGTTTTAATACTTGTTGATGATGTTCACGGTTGCAATGTAATTGGTGTCCCCAGTGGACCACCAAAACACGTCAAAAATTTGGTAAAAAAAATTCTGGATGCTTTGAGAGCGTTTAGCAAGTGAGCGGCGCTCGTCAATAACTTTCACTTGGGATTTGCATGCAAATGGTATTCCTGCAATTTTGTCTTCATTAAGATACATCCTTCCATACAGTGAATGCGGCTAAATGAATCTCATGCCATTCGTCCGGCCGTTTGCTGGTTACGTAGAAGAAAGAATCGGCCTTAATATGCTTCCTTATGGTCGCCGTGTACTCGGCTATTCAGGACAGATAAGCCCCTTATAGAAATGGAGGGGAATTGAATTCAGCTCTTGAGTGACAGGGGGAAGATTTATCCCCTTGCCAGACAATACGGCTTTTGGGGCTTTAATCTCATGCAGACAATGGCCAGTTTCTGGGACTTCATCTTGTGCTTTTCCCACGATGCACGCTGCTTAGGAGACCCTCACTAGATGGCAGCCACTGTCTCTGGTTTCAGGGGCTTTGCTGATCCGTATTGTCGCTGGCAGAGTGGAAGAAAAGTTGAAGGATGCCACTTGGTAAAAAAAAAAAATCGATGCCCCACCCAGGATGTCAGGGGAAGAATTTGCAACAGCTGTTGATGCGAAACATCTGCATGGTTGCTGTTTTTTTATCTTAAAGGGTAATTCCATTTGCTATTTACCATATATGAAATAAAAAACATTCCTCCTGAGGTCGGGAGGGGTACCTTGAACCGGGCACGATGGTAGATGGGCCACCCCTATACTGACCAGACTCTTAGCTTCAGAAATTTCACAGCCATGTGTTCCCTGGTTCCAGGCCACGCCCCCTCTCTGAACTCAATGCAGAATCGCCTGCACAAAGTGGTGTTGGATTGCACAGGATCAGGTAACCAGAGGCTGTAGCTCTGCCCAATCTGTGGCTACTAAATCTAGTGGCATTGACCCAACACAGGAATCCAATGTGAGTATAATGATCTTTAGGGAAAGATTGCATGTCAACCAATGCAATCCTGGGTTGGTTGAAGTTCGATGCCACCAAATCTAACTGTATCAGATTTAATGTGGAACTACAACCTCTGGTTACCTGTTCACTGCAATGGTACCTTGTGCAGGTGAGGTTGCATTGAGTCCAGGGAAGAGGTGTGGCCTGGAACCAGGGAACACACATCTTTGAGTTTTCAGAAACTCAGGGACCCTTCTGGTCCACGTAAGTAGGATCCATCCACCATTATTCACAGTTTGTGGACACCTTGCAACCTTAGAAGGATCCTAATTCAAAAACCCTGGTCTGGGGGTCATTTATTCCCGGGGGTGTTGGGCAAAGTCAATCAATGCAAGAATTTACCTTGTGTCCTATGGCTATGCGTTAAGCAAGTTGCATTTTTTTGCACAAAGCAATGCATTCCCGAGAGCTGTGCTTCATCGCAATTCTGTACAATGCATTGCAGTACACATCAATGTACGCACCCTATGCCAGCCATACAGGTTCTGGTTCCTCCTCCTTGGCTCGGTGATCCCCCTTCTATTTACAAAGCAAACAGATTTGTTCTCGCTCTTAGTTTTGCACGGCTCCTCCGCAATTTGACTCCCATCCAAAAGATTTTTTCTTTTTAAATAAAGAGAAAAAAAAATTTTGAATTGATCCCTCAAATGAAATGGAAATCTGTCATTTTGTAATTTCCTAATAACTTCACATGTCCCCGGAGGCTGCCAGCGAGTTGATGTCAAAGCAAACAATCCACTTGGTGCCGGATGAAAGATGGCTGCATTGTGGGGTTTCTCAATAGCTTGCAGGTGTGTGGTGTTAATCACTCTCGAAACGGAGGTGCTAGATCAGGGCCAGGTGCACAACGGACTACAACTCCCATCATCCTTAGGCCAAGATCTTATAAGCAATGTTAAATTGCTATTATAAAACTTCAGAAGATAAAATAACAAAAACAGTTTTGCTGCAGTATTCACCTTCAATTTTCCCCTGCAGTATTTTTATCTGCCACTAGATGTCCTCAGTCTAATGGCCAGCGTCAATAACTCAGCCTCTGAGCCCAGGCTGCCCAAGACCCACTTCTATCCTGTGCCTGGACAGTGATAGAAGAAACAGTACAATGATGAGCTCATCTCTCTATTACTCTGCTTTCTCCACCTGAACATGTTTCTTGGCACTGTTTTAGTTAGATTTGGATAGAATGGAAAGTCGTAGATCCTCTGAAAAGGTTTCCATGCTGGCCCCAGTATCAACTAAAGGAGAATCTCCCCAGGGGGGTTACAGACAGAAAATAAATAAATTACAGGTGAAAAAAAAAGTCTTGGGTTAGATTTTACCAGTCTGGCCAGGAAGAATTGGCTATTAAAGGGACTGAAATAGTTTTCCTGGTGAAAATGCTGCTCCAAGTTCCCACTTGTTCTAATCTCTGGGAACACTGTCCCTTTAAGAAAGAAAAATAAAGATCACTGCCCTTTAAGAAGGGGAAATAGGGAACACTGTCCCTTTAGGAAAGAGAATAAAGAGCACTGCCCTTAAGAAGGGGAAAGAAGGAACACTGTCTCTTTAGGAATGGGAAATAGGAAACACTGTCCCTTTAAGGAGGGGAAATAGGGAACACTGTCCCTTTAAGGAGGGGATATTTGAAGCATTGTCTCTTTCAGAAGTGTTTCTGGTGACACAATTATCAGAAATAATTTCTTGCCACAAGAAAACCTAAACCCTCCAAATTGCCCTAATTATTATTTCAGTAAATATGACCAAGCTAAGACTTTCCATTACTTCCGGCATGTTAATATCTCGGTGGGGCTCCGGCCGCATCCAATGCTTTGGGGCCTGGAATCCTTTGTCCTTCACATAAGTCCTTGCTGCAGGGTGTACAGTTACACGCCGACTATTAGACTGGAAAACACAACTACTTCTTAAAATGGTTTTTGTTCCAAAAGTATCCGTAAGTTTTCCAGGCCCCGGGGCGAGAGCGTGAAACGTGTCAGGAAACCGCTATCAGCTTACTGACAATGCTTGGCGGGTGGAACTATCTACAGAGCATGGCGGGGAATCTAAATCAGAGTACAGCCAGGGGGTGCAGGGGAGACATGGGGGGGC
>NC_092868.1:52308509-52350192 GCF_032062135.1 Pyxicephalus adspersus
GGGAGAGAGAAGAGCGATGGAGGGAGGGGATGAGAGAGGGAGAGGAGGGAGAGACTGAGGGAGAGAGAGAGAGAAAGGGGGGATGGATAGATAGATCAAAGTATCGATAAGTAGATCAATAGAGAGATTTATAGACAGACATAGATCAATAATAAATAGATTAAAATATATGCAGACCAACTAATAGATGGAAACCCTGATTCACTGACCACCACTGCCAAAGCTTGGGCTGTAATGCCTAACTCGCCATGGCAAAGTTCTGTTCTACCATCATCTAATATTGTTTATTGATCTCCTAGCCAATTGGCCCATGTTATGTGGCCCCTCTAGGAGCTGATCCTCTATTTGGCCTAATGTTTATTTCTGGACATGGTACCCCCCCCCCCCACTATGGCACATATGCCCCCCCCCTTCATTTCCTCGTCAATACATGTGACAGATCTCACCTTGGCTCCCCTCTCTCTAATGAGTCTGTACATCAAGGCTGATTAATGTAATAAAGAATTCATGAAGCTGATGATTGTAACATGAAGACACCTCGAGGAGCAGGATGGCCTTGTGGGACAGGTGAAGGAGAGGCCCTGCCATCCTGACCCTCCCATTATTGTCATAACAGAGACCCTCAGAGAGGGTGGGGGGTTGTCTGATTTCACTGAAAACTGCGCTACACTATAGGGTGACGATCATTGTATAGTTTCATTAATTATGAACAATTGGGAGTCAACCTGAATCACATGTGTAACAGTTCTATCACAGAGCAGGTACATATTTCCTTTTGGTAAATACTGTTTAGGTCTGAGAAAGGGCCCCCTTTGTTTCCCTTGTCTGGGGTTTATTACCTATCTATCCAGACCCTTGTCCCGGGACTCAGCACCTACCGTCTCCATATTGTAAATACAATGCACTCCTATGCAGTGATTAATTTTCATCTGATTGAAAGTAAAAAAAAGAGGTAGTTCATCACAGGCTGCACGCTTTTTGGCTTCCTCTGTATAACTGATAACCCCAGATAATTCTATCTCTGCCTGGTAATGTGTGTTGGGAAACCTCTTACTTGGCTTATTCTGCTGTCTGTGTAATCTGATCTCCCTTCCATTCAGACCCCTTCCCGAAAGTACTAGTGAAAACACTTTTTACATTTCCTTTTAGGTGCATATTATCCCCGATCTCCATTCCATGGCGGAATGTCAGGAATTGCAGATGAAGCCGGATTAGGTTTTTTTATTTTAGCCCACCCCGTTATCAGATAAATATAAGTTGCTGCACGGAGAGCCAGTCTGTAACCGAGCACTCCTAAAAGCTGGAAAAATGCAGAAAGTGGTGGTTGGAGGGATGGGATGAAAGGAGAGAGATGTGGCCCCGGTGAGATACATGTGACCTACCTGCTCCAACCCGCCGATAGCAGATAATTAGCTACCAATCCGTCGTAATCTGAACTTATAATTACTCATTAACAATATGGGGGAGGGCTCGATGGGGAAGGCAGAGGGGTGGGGTGACAACGCCTTGGCGGCTTTCAGTGAGGAGGTAATACGGCCCCCGGCAGATCCTGGAGATATCCTATCTCCAGTTTGCTGGGTATTGGCTGATTCGATTGCGCTCTTTTGTCTCGCTACAAAATCCAAGATCAATGGCGGAGCAGATAAAGTTCCTCCACAATAGTTGGGGGACATTCAGTCCCTTCATCTGTAGAGCTGGTCTGAAAACTGACCAATCCAAAAAAAGGAATTTCCGATATGATTTCTGATCCAAACAATTGGAACCCAAGTCAATTGAACAGCCGACTAATCATAAGCAGCTGATTTATCGCTCCTTGATTGGATGTGGAGTGATTGGATCAAATGTTTTCGTTCCAAGTCATAATCAATCAATTGAATAGAAATTTCCGTCATTTTGAAATTGAAATAAAGGACCAAGAGGGAAAAATATCAAACTCATTTGTGTTTCCAAATTCCAACCCTTCGATTAGCCTTTGGAAAATGGATCTGGGTTGTCTGGGGGTTCACCCCCTACCTATCCAGACCCAGTTATGGCAACTCCTCACCTACCTATCCAGAGCTTTGTCTGGAGTCCATCACCTACCTATCCATGTCCCTATCTTAGGGTTCACCATCCACCTATCCAGATCCTTCCCTGAAGATTCTCTATCTACCTATCATGAGCCTTCTCTGCGGGTTCATCACCTACCCAACCAGACCCCTGTCAGAGGTCCATCACCTACCTATCCAGGTCCCTATCTTAGGGTTCACCATCCGCCTATCCAGATCCTTCCCTGGGGATTCTCTATCTACCTCTCATGTGCCTTCTCTGCGGGTTTATCACCTACCCAACCAGACCCCTGTCAGAGGTCCATCACCTACCTATTCAGGTCCCTATCCTAGGGTTCACAACCTACCTATCCAGACCTTTGTCAGAGGTCCATCACCTACCTATTCAGGTCCCAATCCTAGGGTTCAACACCTACCTATCCAGACCTTTGTCAGAGGTCCATCACCTACCTATTCAGGTCCCTATCCTAGGGTTCACCACCTACCTATCCAGATCTTCTCTGGGTTTACTAACTACCTAGCCAGACCCTTCAATTGGGGTTCACCACCTACCAAACCAGACCCGTCAGATGGAAGAAGCAGCACAAGAAACCAATCCCCGTGTTGCAATACAGATGCCAGAGAGATCAATTGCTTCTCTCTAACTGTCCAATCACAAGCTAGGGGTGGGACAAGACCTAAGTGCACCAAGAAATATCTACAATGCTGTGCCTCAGGTCTGTGTAAATATCAGGACTGCATTGACAGCAATACCAATCCTTTGTCAGGCAGTACAGCTCCTATGAATGAGTAATTCACTGAGATCAGGGCTGCAAGGGGCTCCCCTTATTGTACAGCACTCCCCCTATATGTTGGCGCTTTATACAGAACAGATAATATTATTTGCGAGTGTGGGGGATGGTGAGGATCCCTTTGTACAGGTTCTATATAGATAATCAGCTCTGGATAAAACAATACCAAAAAAATCCTTGAAACTATTGAAAAAAATACAATGTAACAATTAAAGAAAATCTGTTCCTAAATAATCACCTTCATTGTCCTCCAATCACATTTCATTAAATTACTTTTCCATGTTTGCTTAATACGAATTTATTCCCCCTTAATTAAAGGTCTCCCAATGCGTTCTATGAGAGCGTTCGCACAGGGCGGCGGTGGCGGCATTCTCGTTAACGGAGTGTTGTTCCCGAGGAGCTCCCCAGAGATGACCGGGGGAGGTCACATCCTCACCTCTAATGACTTTCACATATTGAAGAGGGTGAATAAACACTTACCTGTCACCATAACAATTAGAAAGACACCTCGGTGCTAAACTAGTAAGAAAAGAAGGAAAAACACAGCGGTCGTCCGTCACCCGCAGGACCTGGATCACCCACATAGGCCATGTATGCTGCCTATAAATGTAATATAGATTTTTTTTAACAAATCTTTATTTATAATTTACATAATGACATTACCTGACAACTTGTCATTTGGCATTGATCACCTGATAAAACACATTGCTTTGTCATAAAATTCTGCCCTGTATTTTATTGGGGCAGAAAGAGAACCGCTAAGTGCCCTCCCCAAAATAAAAACCTAAATGATCTGACATTCACTGAAACATTCGCTTGTGGAAATCTTCCAGGTCCATGTGTTTCAATGGCGGTATTTATTCTACACCATAGAATTTCAGATTCACTGTTTTATAAATAAACCTTTGTCCTTTTACATCCTTTCACAAAGAAGTTAAATAAGCGTAGATTCTTCAGTGACCCACAAGCGCCAACAATCCTCATTCAGTCCCAGGTACAGTTTGATAATAATGGCGGGCAGCGGGTAGTGAATAAAAATAGGAAGTTCAGACATTTCTAAGGCTCTCTGCTGGGGTTTTCTCTCCGCCGCGTTCTATTTGTGAGCTTGGGCGAATCACACACGGTGGAGCAGCGGTTTAAATAGTGAATGCTCAGCCCGTACGTGGCGCCTCCAGCTGCTCTCCTCCACGACGGCGCTGCCTGAAGCTTCGGCACACAAAGCCCGGGTTTAAAATGCAATTTTAATGACACCATTGATGTTTCATCGCTTGGTTATTTTTATAGGGCGTCAGGAAATGGTATCCCGCTAAAAATAAGTCGGTAAACATATTTTT
This sequence comes from Pyxicephalus adspersus, assembly GCF_032062135.1. Classification (NCBI taxonomy): domain Eukaryota; kingdom Metazoa; phylum Chordata; class Amphibia; order Anura; family Pyxicephalidae; genus Pyxicephalus; species Pyxicephalus adspersus. Next base: position 52,312,683 of record NC_092868.1, read on the forward strand.
AATAATTCCACCGGGCCAACCAATAAGAAAACTTTTCTAAGCAGGGAATGTAATCATTCACGTGGGGTAAATGTGGCTGTGGCAAAATCAGTAAATTACCCTCAAGTGGCTCTCATGAGATCTCAACATCAATAGGGGCTTCCCTAGACCAGGTTTGGCCAAAATGGTGAGGGGTAAAGCACCCATCAGGTTTTATTGCCCTCTATGTCCCCTTTGGGTAGATTTGCCCATTGCTTTTTCCCCACATATGGTATTTATGTCACTGTTGATCTTTAAAACAAAAACCCCAGAATGGAGTTGGAATATAAAAGCCAAATTTTCCGATGGATGATCAGGGGAGGCAGACAGGTTGCAATGTTTCTTTTTTTCTTTTTATACGGTAACCTTTCCCCCAATCCAAATATTTTCACACCGTAGCCCAGGGCCACAATTTATGTTTCCATTTTTACGTCCATTCACAGGTATATAGGGTTTTATGGCTTCTCCCAACACCCGTCTCCTTTTCAGGCTTCCTATAAAAAGGTGCAGCTTGCCACGCCGCGTTCTAAAAGGAGCCCTGTGAATGCGTTAATCATGTCTGGATTCAGCTTTTTATGGTTTGGAGTCAGTCATACCAGAGGCAGCCCGGGACTGAGGAGAAGACTCAAGAGAGTTTTTGAGAGGTTACAACAGTTCTTCTTAACTTTTTTAGCATTGAAGAACCCTTAAAATAACTTTCATGTCTTAGGTATACCCTGCTATAATTACTATATCCACAGTTTGCAGTACAATACAATGGTGGCCATTGGGAAGAATTGTCACCCTTACAGATAACCAAAAAGATCATTGGTGTCACTTAAATTGGACAACATGCTCATGGCTCAAGGAACCCCAAGCAAACTCTGGAGAACCCCTAGGGTTCCATAGAACTCTGGCTGAAAAACAGTAGAATAAGGGGTTCTTTTCCTTCTTTGCTTATTGCTAATGGCTCAAGGAACCCCTAGCAAACTTTGGAGGACCTCTGGTTGAGTAACACTGGGTTAAGATGACCAATGTCCTCTGTGTGCCTCAAGTTCTTATCTCCTTGAGTGTCCTTCACACACCACACTTCAGAACTGGCACTCTTGGGACACACCTATTCTTCAAGTCAACCATATATGTCCATGTAAAGAGGTCCTCTGACCCCACTGATGTTCACTTCACCCCCTTTATAATGACTCAAAAATGTATGGTGGAGCAGGTGACCACCACCCATGAAGCAGTGCTTAGGGCTTTTTCTAGGCCAATGTCTAGGTCTAAGAAAGACTTTCCCAAACTTTTACCCCAGATAATGTTCAGGTCTCAGAGAATTCCTTAAAATAAATTTATATTGATGGTCAGTGTGAGGAATGTCCCTCTTTCTGTTGTTCATATTCAATCCTTATGGACAGGAAACAAGAGCATTGAGTCATGTCTGTGGCTCTTTTAAGTAGCATTAGACCCATGACTATGGAGACACCATCAGATGTGAGCCAGAACTAAAGAACCATTGGCAATGTCTGGATTAGAGTTTTTAAAAAAGGGTCCCGTGGGTTTCTCCAGAGGTTGCTAGGGGGACCTTGAGCCATGTGCATTTTGGACATTTCAGGCCTATTACCACTAACACCTTTTTGGGTATCTCCAAGGACGACATTTTTCCCAGGGGCCCCCACACTAATGTACTGTGAGCTGTGGATATAGTAATTATAAAAGGGGTTCCCTGAAGACCTGAAAGTTATTTTAAGGGTTCCATCGCGTTTAAAAGATTGAGAAAGGCTGCTCTGGAGGAAGCCAAGTTTTCCATTGAACCTAATGGAGAATGGCTGCTTTAGGCTTTGATATCAAAACTGGTTATTTTGGTACCAGCAGGGGTTGAGGGAGATACTGAGAAGGTAAGTATTATTCCATAAAGACGTAATATGATGAGTTTGATGGGTTTGTTGTTGAGGAACTCAAGTGGTCTACATAGAACATTAACCTCAACCCATTGAGAACCTTTAAGATGAACTGGAAAACCAACTGTAAACCATGTCTTCTTCTCCACGTCTTCAACCCTGCAAAAGCTCTCCTGGTTAAATTGGCACAAATTCCCACAGGGGTGGTGGCAACCCTAGTCATGGTTATTGATGGTTATGTGATGATCAGGTGTCTACAAACATTAGCCATATGTATCATATGCCATCATTACAACGCATATCTTGCCGAACAGACCAAGTCTCTATTCCGGACTCGGGTGGTCTCGCTTCCCAGTTTGTTAATTAAGGAAAACAAAATATACATTTTCTAAGGTCTGTACATCAGGCTGCCTGTAAATTATAACTTTTAATCGAAGGAATGTTCCTCTGCCTACACAGCGAGGGACTTTGTATGCTTTACCTGCCAGCTAACACGATTACATTGCCTTCCTATAAATCCTGTAATTAGTTTTATGTTTTCTTTACGAATTGAGTGTAAAATTTGCCAGCTCTCCCCTATGAAATGGATCTATGTATTCGCTTTTATTTGCATTTGGTTAAGTATTTTCCCTGGGTAAACTCCCTTGGTGTTATTTTTTCCCCTTATTTTCGAGCCCATAACACCGTCTGACCGGCATATTACGGGACCCCCCTCCCGGACCATTAATACGGATACTTTTCTCTTCCAATTTAAATCATTATTTAATGACTTGTTGCATGTTTTCTAAAACATCGAAATGAGTTTTCACATCCGAGACAGATACGAAACAGGCCCGACGCATTTGGTGTTCTTTGCGCAAGGCGGATATAAAAGTAAATAAATAAAATACTATATATACAAATAAAATATTTAAAGAACATAGGTCAAAAAGTAGAAAAAATCCCTGCCTTTCTGCCTTGCCTACTATTTTTACTGCACCAGGGAAGCTACGTGGGCCAGGAATGGTCCGAAACAACATTGGTTAATACCTGGGCAAGCTTTATTGCTTTCTTATTATCATCTCAACATATCCAAATTTGTCTCTTCTGGGCACTCCTAAGGTGCCCACTGGGTACAATGATCTTCCTGTAAAAGGGTACCTGTCACCAAAAAGACCACTCGGTATAGGTTAGCCCTTTAGTTATCCAGATTATGTCTGTTTCCCCACACATGTTCATCTTACTTTTTTGTTAGCGCACACAGTTGCTGCATGGTCATCAGGATTCAATAATATTCAGTTTGATCGTATTGCGGAAGTGTTCTCGTCTCCGCTACATGATTGCCCTAATAGTAATACATTGCCTTTTTTTTTAATTCAAACCTCATTATAAATACTTCCTCCCTGTAGTGGCAATAATATAATAAGGGGTGGGGGTTCTGAATCCATGATAATTTAGGATGGGGTTTCCCACTCAATTGTGTCCCAGGGGTGAAGGTTCTCACTCAATGATGTCATAGATATGGGGGATTTCTATCTATTATCTCTTGTGCTCCTAATGATATAAATAAGCGAGATCCCTACCGAATCCTGCCCATATTGCTGACCAAATCTAAAAAAGGAAGGCATGCCTACACCAATAATGTGCAACAACTAGAATGCCATGTTATTGGTACTGGTCCAAATATAGTTTTCATTTGTCATGATAGGCAGCCATAACCTGGACAACAAATCTGAACCACATAATTGAATAAAAACCTAAATTCTAGAATTAAACTGTCCAAGTAGTCTCCCTCAAGATAATAAATTCAAGCCTGATGAAAGGGAGTCGAACCCTCGAAACACGTTGGATATCTATTGTTCAAAACTAATATTGTGTCATATATAAAATATATATTTGGATTTATATCCATGGCTTGGCACTCCCATCCATTATACAGATTACTCATTGAATTTGGAGTCCAGGAATGCACCACCCCATTTCCTAAACCAATATAGGATCCAAGGAACACAAGAGGTCACTCCAATCTGCTGGAAATCCTGTACTAGGCACCCCAGTTTGCTCCCCCTGGCCAGCTAATTCTGACTTCATGTTAGGAAAGGATCGCTGTCCATACATCCCCATCTCATGCTCCCCATTGCCTCTCACCACCCGTTTATCATCAAAAGCTCAAAATTGGCCGCATTTATATAGTAAAACAAGAATAAGCTCCCCGTTGTTTCGATTTGCTCTCCACCATTGTCATCTCGTTTTCTATGTCACAAATTTGCTTTGGAAAAAGAATTAAAAAAAAAAAACCTGCATTCCACAGCTCATATCTTCTCACATAAATACATATTTACACAGCTGAGGATAAGTGTTGACAGTCAGTTTTTCCTATGTATAATAGTGGCGGTTAGCACTGCTGTGAAGCTTACAGGGCCAAAACTTGACGGTGAATTCTTTCACCCATTTGTGTGCAATTCAAAGAATGATGTATGAAGAGAAGGTGCGGGGGGTATGATAATGGCGGTCAGATTGACGGAGAAGTGCCATTGCTGTGAACTGATTTTTTTCCTATTTCCCGAAAAACATATGGTAGTGTGCAGTTATAATTGGCATGATTTGTACAATGCAGAACAGTAATATTTAATAATTTATGTATATACATATTAATATATAAATAAATAAATATATATATATATATATATATATATATATATATGTGGTGCCTATAGCAAGGTTCTTACTTACTTTCCATTTCCATCAGGTTGAGGTGCATTGGGTGACTAGCACAAATCTCCATACAGAACAGTCCCTGTTGGGCAGAGCAGAAGACCTGACTTTATTCTTCAGCAGTTAGGTAACACTTTAAGGTCTTGTCCCTCCCCAGCATGTGATTGGACAGTTAGAGAGGAGCAGTAGACTGATAAGGTCAATCCTCATGGTGCACAATTGACTGGCTCTTTGCGCTGCTTCTTCATTATCTTCCTCTGCTTTACAATGACTGTACGGGCTGATACCAGACCCGGTAGAACAAAAAAAAAATAATGATGAATAAAGATCTGAACTAATTTGTGTCTTTTTCATGCCTAGAGTTCAACTTTCTATGATCAGATCTTTCATTTGCCATTGTTGAAAGCCACCTTATACCAGAAATGCCCTGGATTTGGATACGGAAAGGGGTTAATGGACACCTTTTGTCCGCCGATTAGGTGACCCAACCACACCAAGCTCCATCACGGCCTTCAGATTCTTCTTGACACCATTTGTACTCCGTCACTCAGTAGGTCTGTCGACAGGCCAAGCGGAGAACACAAACGTCCATTTAGAAAAAGCTCTCTCCCCACATGTTATTGCAATTTAATATTTTCACACACAGACGCATCATTATCTGGGAACCTGACACTATGAGGGTAATTATGTAATATTTAAAGAGCTTCTTACTTTAAAAAAAAAGAGAACATTGAGGCACACGATGGATGGAATGCTCGCCGCATTGTCAAGCCTCTGAATCCCTCGCATTTGTTCAGAGGTCACCGCACAGATTGGATGGGGTTTTATTTCTCACATTTATCATAGGAATCCTTCTCATTCTATTCTTGCATTAGACTTAAGCCGAGGTCTTCTTACGGAAGTGCTTGGTTTTCATACATCTGTGCTGCTTTGACAAGTATATCATTACAATTATAATAGGACCACAACATTTCATTTATTATTTTTACATGGAGACTCAGCTTCCTCCATCTAATTAACCTCATCCCCTGGTATGCTAATTTTAATTGCTGGTGCCCAGATTTGTAATTGTTGGCTTTTGGTACTGGGATTAAACTAATTTCAAGGTATTACTGACGTTTTATTAGGGCATTGTTTATGACAAGTATCTGGTATGTTGAAGGGTCTACAAGATCATGAAATGGCATGTTGGCATGGGCACCTGTGCATATGCTGGCGCATTGGCTTTTATGCAGTGGATGGGAGAGCGTGTGCCAGGTGTGGTATGGTGCATTGGTGCCAAGCTTTACTGAAGGTTTTTAAGCATTTCTGTTTCTGGTACCAACCATTCCTGATTTGGCCCTACTTTTACCCCCCGCCTAACTTGCCTTGTATCCTTTACAACACTCGCCCTACTAATTCTGCAACCTTCTTGTTTCCAGTTGCCTGAATCTTGGCCAGTGCATCAGACTATACCACATTTGCCTGCTTGTTGGTGACCTTGTCCTGATTGCTGAGGGTTTATCTTTATGCCACAGCTTGACCTGGCTTGCTTCTTGACTCCATGCATGCAGACCTGATTCCATGTGCCATCTACATCAGCAGTCTCTATTTCCAACTGGACAGAAGTTCTTTACTCCGTGCCACCTTGCAGCTCTAACAAAGACCTTGGGATGAAGGTGTCAAAGAGGCTGTACTTGAGGTCGTTCTTCATTTGGGGCCCCTGACCATGTAGATGACACCCTAGCACTGCTTTGCCCCAATAAATAGGCTGCCAAAGAGGGCTGTCAAGAAACTGATACACACATATTAAAAGAGACTACTTATGATTAATTCCGCTTATAAAAATTGCTTCTATGTTATATCTCACACACACGGTACACTTATCTGTGCAAACCTAAAGGAAACTCCAACCTGAAGACTTTATGGTGCTGCTACATGACCATTTAATCCAGTGTTTCTTAACCAGGGTTCCTCCAGAGGTTGCTAGAGGTTCATTGAGCCTCTCAGGTCAGTCTAAGTGACACCAATGATGTTTTTGGCTATCTGTAAGGGTGACTTGTTCTCAATGACCAGCAATGTAAGAGGAATTCTTCCTACTGACCGCCACATTAATATACTGTGATCTGTGGATATAGCAGGGATTCCGTAAGACATAAAATATATTTCAAGGTTCTTCCATGTTAAAAAGATTTAATAGCTGATTTATTGTAACTTCTGCCATTCTCTGCACACTGTATACCCAACCCACTGCAGAAAAAAAATTCTGCAAAGCCATGCCTAGGTGATTGTATCATCTCTAATCTGGGATCATTAATTAGAAGATGACCTTGGATGATGCCTGATGACACTGCCCACCTGGAAAAAAAATCAGAGGATGGCATTGTCACAAGCAGTACTGTGAGGGCTAACTACCTGGAAGTGCATTACTTAGCATGGAAGAATATATCGGATTCTAGGTCTGCTTTAACCTACCACTATGAATTTGGAAAGTGGAATGCGAGGAAGCTCACACAACATACAATTTCCATGAAGATGGTGTCCCTTGTGGGAACTCAATCCAGCACTGGAAAACCACAAGGCTAACCACTGCGCCACTGTGGTGCATGTATGTCATAAGGACAAAAGATCTTTGTGTGAACGGTTTGATTTTCCAACCAACACTTTATGTGTGTGTATAAACTATAGGTCTGCAGAAGTTACATAATATCACCAAAAGTGGAACCGCTTTTCCTTGCAACCAGCTCAGATGACAACAAGAATCACTCAATGCCCAGTGCACCCACATGTGCCCGCCCGGACATGTGCCCGCTGGACCCAGCACCTTCACTGCAAAGTCATGCAGCAATTTGCAAAGATCTGATCAGTTACATGGAGGGGGGTAAAATGATTTTGCTCCATTTAAATGAATAAAAAATAAATCACAAAAAATACAGGGATCTATTTATAATCATTTTCACACAAGATTCATTCAGCTATTGTCCATGAGGTCTTTTGATCAATGTTTTCTTCCAAGATTCACCCAACCTATATCCGACATGGGATTCAAACAGAAGAATGTTTGAAAAGCTGATTTCTACATTTAAATCTTCAAGACTGGAGAACATGAACTATCATGGGGAAATCTGGGTGATCCAGCAAACCTGAAATAATTCTGGTTAAGCATTTGTCAAATGATGATTTTTAAGAAATCCATTTTGGGTTTGCTGGATCCCCCTGGTCCTCCCAGAGTCTAGGATAGCCTTGATAAATCAGACTCACTGAATTAATATCATTATAAGATATTATGCAGCACTGTACACTAAATAGGGGTTGCAAATGACAGACAGATACAGACAGTGACACAGGAGGAGGAGAGGACCCTGCCCGAAGAGCTTACAATCTAAAAAGAGGGGACGTAGATTCAGATTAATTAGAAATCAACTTTCATACATTCTTCTATTTGAATCCCATGTAAAACTTGATAAACGTTAGTGAATCTCGGGTGAAAATATTTATCATAGTTCAAACAATTAGAACTTTTATCACATGCCCATTTCTACAGAAAGATTGCTGTTACTTTTTAAAACTCTTTAATATTTTTCCTTATCCTTAATCCATAACGAACATTTCCTGCAAAAAGCTACAAAGCAGCATCTGAAGGGTTAAAATAGAAAGTACAATAAAAAAAAGAAAAAAAAAAGGTCATTTTAATTTGACTTTCAAGCCAATGTGTTTATATGACCTTAGCTTTTAAAAATTTAAATAAGGCCCCAAACTACAAGAACCACCAAGAGCACAAACACATGGCCGGTGTGATCTGGTGACTGGATGAAGGTATTAAGTTTCTGTGTAGTTTTGCCTCTGGGCTTCCATGCGGCTGTAATGTGAAGTGGCATTGTTAATGTTTTACTGGAGTTGAGTTAAAAAAAAAAAAAGAAAAGTGTGTACAGAGTATGATCAACTTATTGTATGAGTGTTACTGCTGCTGAGGGTTTTATGGAGGCTCAACAAACCAGGAGATTTTTTATGGAACTATATAAGAATACAATGTATAGAAATTCCCTAAAATCTATCCAAACCTAAAAATAAAAGATGCAGGTCACTGATCCTTAAATGCAATGGCTGCATTCCTTTTCTAATTTACAGTTCCTTTTTACCTGGAGATCCTGCCTGTGACAACCCTTGCTTACTATATCTATGGTGGAGAAGAGTTATCATTCTAGGGCAAAAAAAAGTCCACAAAACGGTAAAAACAAAATGCTTGTTATTTATTTTATTTTTAATGGTATAAAATAGCACAATAAAAAATATATAAATTATATAGAAAATAAATAATAAAAAATAAATATATTTTTTAAATAAAAAGTATATAAATAGGGATCAAACATACAAAAAAAAAACAAATAACACTATATCAAAATAAGCAAAAAAATTCAATTACCCTAAAAATGCCCCATAATTTTTTTAGTTTTTGGGAAAGGAAGAACCTGGATAGAGGCTATTGTCCTCATAGGGAAAACTTATTGTAGGAAGACAGGGGGTCAGGGGAGTTCTCTCAAGTGGGCTGCAACAAAAACTTTTTTAGTTTTAATAAAAATAAAAAAAAAGATTGGACCTTTTCTGGGTCAATATTGCTGTTTGTGTGCTCTACCTTTATAACTTGACGTGGCACAGGAAATTACGAATTCTTTTGCACCTTATAACTTCCTCTTTTTTATTTTTATTTTTTACATTTAGCTCCTCATTTATTATAAAAATTATTTGCTTGGAATAACATTGCATAAACTAAAAAAAAAAAACACTTCTGAAGATGTTTTCCTTTTTGGTAGGCTGCAGTGCAGTTAATGAAATTAAACACACCATTCACAGCCGTCCCATGGGTAGAAGCAGAAATCTAAACCCATGGTTGGTTTATTTTTTTATTAAAATAAATTGCAGACAGCAAGATGGGTTAATTGCATACAGAATTGGAAAAGAAACATTCCACCGATATAATTAAACCAATTTGTGAGGACAAAAATAGAGAAAAAAATACTTTTTCTTTTTTTGTTCTGTTTTTTTTTTCTTACTTGTATTATCTTCACGGTTTAAGCATCTCGGAAAACTGCAAATTTATCTTGTCATTAACGACAAAATTAAAGTAAAATTTGGACTAAATAGGTAATTAGCATTATGTCGGTGTCAAGTGGTAAAAAGATTAGTGGGGGGAAATGGCGCCAGGTTTCTCGTCAGTTATTTAAAGCCTGGTTTGCATAAAAATTAAACCAACCCTCCAGGCCAGCCCCCAAAAAATGCTCATTGAAAACAACATCAGAAAAAAATGTAATATATATACGTAAACCCCAACTTCTGGCAAGCTTGCCTGCATGGGGAAACATCAAAACCTGCCCTTGATTTATGCTTTTCCAGGATCCAATGATGCCATTGCAATCTTCAGGAAGTAGCCTGATGCTAAGATTTTAGGCAAGTCATTATTTTGTTTGTTTCAGTTGTGCGTGTAAATCTGGGCTTAAGTTATTGAGCTTTGTAAACAATAAAGCAGCTATGAATAGACAGAAAAACATGTGAAATGGAGCTTAGAGTGCCACCTACAGGCTGTTGATATAAAAGAGGAATTCTCAGGTAAGTTTACATCTTCTTATGGATTGTGTTAGGCAACCCAGAGTTATTGCTTTATTGCTTTGGAACATCAACACTGGTTTACAATGCTATAGGAACAAGGCAGTGGCCAGAACCATGTTCCTAGAGAGTCCACAGGTCCTATCTAGCCAAACCCAAATACCCATAATATAGCCATGGCCCAAAAGAAATGAAAATTCAAATCATGCAAGCTGTAGAGGGTTAGGTAAGTTGGGGGTTTAGGCTTTGGTTGGGGTAAGAAGAGTTGGGTGATCATGTGTGAAGGAGTAAGTATAGGACATGAGAGTTGGGGAAGAAGTAGGGGTCACAGGAGTTTAAGGCGTGCAGAAGATGGGTTGGGTAGGTTGGGGTTGGGGTTGTAGCAGTGGAGGGGTGATAGGAATGAGAATGGGATCACGTGCAGAGAAGAAGTTAGAGGACTTGGGTGGGGTGTTAGGCTTTAGGGAGAGTTTATAGGTATGAGGGGCGGCTATGTGTGGAGCAGAATTCTGCTAAGGGTTTAGGTTTGGAGTGGGGGAAATAAACAAATAAAAAAAATAAAAAAAAAACAAATAAAACAATACAGAAATAAAAATATAAAAAAGTAAACAAAGAAAAATATACAGAAATAAAAATATAAAAAATAAACAAATGCAAAAAATCAAAAACAAAAAAAATAAACAAATAAACAAATAAAAATTTACAGAAATCTCCAACCAAGAACACAAAAACATTGCTGCCCGCTAAATGCAATTACATACCAATCGTTCACAGCTTATAAAGAGCACACCAGCCTAGGAAGCTTTACTGGTTCATTTTGGATGGTCAGCGAACTTCATTCTTTTATATTTCCTCTCCTCTAAACAAACATTTTCTATTAGTAGTCAAGTGTTTTCTGCAAAGTGCAAAACTTTTTGGATAGAGTGGTAAGGGTGAAAAATCCCAGTCAATGGTTTATTGCTGACGGTGTTTCATAGGGTGAAATCCAAAACTTTTTGCCCTGATAACACAATAGGAAGTCAGAGGGAATCTCTGCCAACCACCCAGTCATTGGATAAAGCATTCCATTGGTTAGCTACCTGTTCCAGAGTTAGCTTTAATCACACCAGTAAACCTCCAGTGTCCGGCATTCGGGATGAAGGCTGAGTTTGGGTTTTTGGGTGCAAAGCAAACTTTTTTGCCCTTTTCAAGTCTGATAATTTATATAAATGTTCAGAAGTGGCAAATATCATGCCCCACATTTACCTTGCCGAGCGCTTTGTGAATGGTTGCTGTCAGAGGTGGTGCGACCCCTAACAGCCAGCATCCAATGGAGAGCTTCTAGCACCGGTTCCTGGTCACATGCCAGTGTATAATATGGGCAATGTACACATTGGGCCTGATTTATTAAAGCTCTCCAAGGCGGGAGAGGATATACTTTCTTCAGTGAACCTGGGTGATCTAGCAAACCTGGAATGGATCTAGTTCAGGATTCAAAACATTTGCTAGCAAATGACTTTGAGGCAATCCATTCCAGGTTTGCTGTATCACCCAGCTTTACTGATGAAGGTGTAACCTCTCCAGCCTTGCAAGGCTTTATTACCTCATTAAACCCATTGGGTGGTGGTTCGCCCTAACAGATCTTTAATTGCATCTGAAACTCCAAAAAATGGCAGCAATTGGAAAATGTTCTTCTGGTATTTCTGTAACTGGAACTTGTCCTTGCCATAAGTGTTTGACAAAACAAATTAGGAATGTTTGTGTACACGGGACTCCAATCTGCAGAGGACCTGCTGTGCGTCCCCGGCCAGGGATTCCTTTAACGCCAGCCTCGTAGTAGTTACATCTCTGGTTTAATATTACAGCCAACGACAGCCCTGAATTACTGCGCAGCTCTGTTGTGAAATGCAATCTGTTACATCACGGGAGAACATTCTACATATCCTTCCCTGGGCCAATAACATGCGGCCGTGGCGGGCTGGGGGTTGTGAAATGCGTCGTGTATGGAAAGAATGAGTATGTGCATGGAGAGGAGGAAGGAAAGGGGGGCAGGCTGACATTGTGCTCCCCTTAGACAGGTGCTCTTCATTTAGGTTACATGAAAACGGTATGTTTGAAGGAATTTCACAGAGCTTACTCTGTGGGCCAACATAAGCTGGTGTGAATTCAACAAACACTTTAGAGGAGCTTGTGTTTAACCGAGGGCTGGCGGAACCATTTAACCATTGATTAACCAGACCGGTCAGGAATACTTCACTTAGGCTAGTCCTATAGGCAGCTGGGGACGCCACATTGCATTTCCAATGGACATTGATTGCAATTTACAGGGCGATTTTAGGAGCTTCTAGCGCAGAACTTTATTATTATTATTATACAGTATTTATATAGCGCCATCATATTACGCAGCGCTGTACAAAGTCCATAGTCGTGTCACTAACTGTCCCTCAAAAGGAGCTCACAATCCAATGTCCCTACTATAGTCATATGTCAATAATGTAGTCTAAGGTCAGTTTAGGGGCCAATTAACCTAACTACATGTTTTTGGGAACTTTAGAAAAATTAACAACTGCTGAACTACTGCAAGTGGAGCTCAGATTCATTCTCAGTGTATATCATGTGAAAAGGTATATTCTGATGCCAAATATTTGGTTTAAATCACCTAAATGCATTCCAAGTGCAGCAAAATAAAAGGTGTGCAAAGTCTGGGTTTATTTTTTAGAAAGCAACCACAGAGTAGAAAATCCTGTCCTGTGCCAGCAAGCTCTGTGAGATATGGGCTCTGTGTTGCTTTGTATGATTCCAACCTTGTGTCCCGTTAAAGAATCTGACAGCGGTCAACCAACGTCATTCATGGACACTGAATTCATGAACGACCAATAGAGAATGACTGCTATACAAGTCAATGGAGGCGATCACAGCAGGGTGCCACTTGATTGTCCTCCCTTCTCCATAAAACAACATGTACAGTGTTCTTCATGTGTCATTCTCTGTTGCTGGAAATGATCATGAAATAAGGTTTCCAGTGCTGAAAATTGCACATGCAACCTTTAGCTGATTTGAACTAAGGGTTTATGTAAATATATCTTTGCTTGTGATATGCATTGGTACAAATAATATGCAAGTTTGTAAGAATAGGAGAATGACATGAATGCAGAACTCCATTCTCTATTTGAGGAAGGACCCCTGACTGCACCAAACCGTCCGGAAGACAATTGGCAATGGAGTTTTAATAGACTTGTAAGGGTGGAAGTACTGGGGAACCCAAGGCTAGAGAACTGCTTTAAGGTTAACAGGGCAACAAAATGAAAAAATGGAGCAAAACTTTTTTACTTTCCCTTTATTTCAGCAGAACTTTGTACAGCACAACTGGGCGAAGCTTGAACCTTGCTGGCTAGGACAGACCACGACCAAGCATGACAAATAAGAAATGTTAATTGTATGCAAAGAGAGATACATGTAGTCATGGGTGCTGAGTGAGCAACAAGTATGCAATGGGTGGTGCACCAAGTATTCCGAAGGAGAGATCTGGAGAATTCCATATAATTGTATTGTGAGAACAAAATTTGGTGGAGTACAGCCCGATTTTGTCAAGGCCATCTGTCCTATGGAATCCCTATGAGTGCCTTTTTTATATATATTTATATATATTATATATTTGTAGAAATGTACTTTTCCCACACTGTCCCACTGCTTTGTTCATCTATTTAATCCCTTTTCAAAATCATAACGTAATGACCTTATCCACTCCCCTACAAGACAATATTCAGGCAAGATGATTGGCCATAGTAAATCCAATGTAAGTATTTCTACAAATAGAGAGGTGTTATAGCTTTATATTTATATTTATGTTTATATTTAGCTTTATTTATGGCACCAACATATTAAGCAGCGCCTTACAAAGCCCATAGTCATATGGCCATTCACATGTGTTTTGTGCTTATACCCAAACCATGTTTTCCAGTGCATTACCACAACATTGCATGGCACCCTACTGCACATATGCAATCCAACAAAAGACACCTGCAGAATGGTGCAACGCAATGCACAGATGTGAATTTTCTATTTAATAAATCATATTAGTCAAGGTGAATTGTTTCTGCTGAGATGCATTGCCATCCTATTGACCTGGCTTCCTGGCACAACCTGTGCACAAAAAACTTAAACGCAATGCATAGTGTGATTGGGACCCTAAAAGTTGCAGAAGAGATATACTACCCTGTGCAATATATATATATATATATATATATATATATATATATATATATATAAATATATATGTAAATGTTTTACCCAAAAATCATGGAACTTTCACTCAAGAATCAGACTTTTCGTTTATCAAGAAATTGTCAGTAAGCACGAGTGAATCTTTGATAAAAGTTTTTTGAATCTTGACTGATAACATTAATCAAAAGACCTCATAAATCTAAACTGCACACACACCATACATAAAAATCTCCATACAACAAACCCTAACATATTCTAAGGATCTCATGTTACAACTCGGCCACCATTAAACTCATCGGCCACCCAGAACCCTGCTGCACGACCGCCCTTCTTTAAAACGCAATTTTCTTTACCCAAAATTAAACTAAAATCAAAACAAAGTGCCACAAAATCATGGAGCAGACTTATTTTTTTTTCCTAATTACACATCTAGTGGATTATTTCGGCAGAAACACTTAACCTCCTCTAATTGGTCGGGAGAACATAAAGACTTAATAACATGCGTCGGGAGCTGGGTAACGTGGGAAAGAATTAGGCCCAACTCCAAAGCGACTGCTAAATTGGTACATTTCAAGGGGAAGACGTGCGCGGTGAGCCTTGTGTGCTCAAGAGTTAAAATCATTCCAATCATCGGTGTTTTAAACAAAGTATTTATTAAAAAAAATGTTTACTAACATGGTGACACATGAGATATGTTGTCTGCAAGAAGGAGAGATATAATTATGTATAATAACGCCACTTATAGGGAGCCATTCACCTCCTTCTTGTTCATTTATATATAATTGCAATCAGCTTTATATAAGTGATCTCATCAATATATATAAATGTAAAACTTTTATAGAAGAGTTGCCTAAGACTACAAAACTTGATATAGGAGAAGGTATTTCACAGAAAGCAGAGAAAGCTGAGATTTCAGATCAATGCATCAGATGTTACAAGGACATTGGACAAGAAGGAGACTCAGAATTCTGTAATTGCAAAAAATGATGTTGGCCTGTAAAACTATTGCAGCCACTACATCCAAGCACTGCTGATCTGCAACATGCTATTCAGTGTTTCTCAACCGGGGTTCCTCCGGAGGTTGAGCAATGAGCAATATGGACCTCTTAGGTCAGTGTAAGTGACACCAATTATTTTTTTGGCTATCCGTTAGGGAGACATTCTTCCCAGTGTCCAGCAATCCCTCCTATGGACCACCAAGATAATATATTGTGAGCTGTGGTTTTAGTTATTATAGGAGGGGTTCCCTGAAGATCTGAAAGTTATTTGAAGGGTTCCCCCAGGTTGAAAAGGTTGAGAAATACCGGTCCAATCAATGCATGATATGCTGCACAATACCATGTGTTGCAGTAAGGCTACCTGTTTGTGTGAATAGGTTGCCCAATGCGCCAACAAGGTGAATGCAGCCTTTTCAGCTAGTAAGTTAGTAAGAAGCTGCATATTTGGCTCTATTTATAAAGCAGGGAATCTGACATTCTCTGGTGGGAATCAAATACTGCCATTAAAACACGTGGACCTGGAAGATTGAATGTCGGATTTCCCTGTTTTATAAATCAAGTCCATTGAGTTGCAATGCAATTGGCATTCACAATTAGCTGTACTGCATTGCTGTTAGATGCTAACTGAAACAGAATATTGTAAATGGAGCCCTAAGCTTGTACAGGGTTTTATAGTAGGCTATGTATACACATTGGACCTGATTTATTAAAGCTCTCCAAGACTAGGGAGAATACACTTTCATCAGTGACACTGGGTGATCCAGCAAACCTGGAATGAATTTCTTCAGTCATTTGCAATTTGCTAGCAAATGTTTTGAATCCTGGACCAAATCCATTCCAGGTTTTCTAGATCACTCAGCTTCAGTGATGAAAGTGTATCCTGTCCAGCCTTGGAGATCTTTAATAAATCAGGTCCAGTGAATCTGACATTCACTAAACATTCTCTAGTGGAAAATCTTCCAGTTCTCTTGTGTTTCTCTTGTTTGGTGAATGTCATATTTACTGCTTAGTGTTTAATAGGAAATGTGCAAATGCTGCTTTTGGGTGCAATGGTCATCTATAGTCATTCCTGATGGCTAATCGCTGGTGCTTTACCACCCTCTGATCACTCATGTGTGTGAAAGTCATTTATCTGAATGGCCTGGTATTCACATAGGCGGCTGGAGGGCAGGTAAAAAAAAAGAATTGCAATTAGAAATCGCTGTTAACCGTACAGAAATCACCACTATGGAAAGGCGTCAATCCTCCTTATATTGAATGGAGGTCAGATAAACGTCGATATGCCTGTTACCCCCTAATAAATGCCTAGAAATCTCCAAACAAACGCTTGTAAGAGCATACGTGTAAATCTAGCCTGAAGGTGTCTACGGAATGCTCCTCCAGACACAACATTCCAGCCACTTCTCCACAATTGGTGGATATTTTACAGATAATTACGGATTCCTAAAAAAACCTAAACAGACGTAACGGTACCAGGTAGGTCAATAATATTGATTTGAAAATTGACCGCTTATAGCAGAACTCCGGGCTGATATAAAAGACACAAAATAATGCAGCTCCCTTTTCATTGATCAATCAATAAATTTATTTTATAAATGGAAGCAGTGTAAGAATCTGAACTGAACCTGGCACTGGGGCTTGTTCATGACTTTTCAGTGCGGTGTGTGCAGGAATGCTGGCGGTACAGGATGATAACACATTTTATGCGTTTCCTAGATTGTAAGCTCTTCGGGGCAGGATCCTCTCCTCCTCCTGTGTCACTGTCTGTATTCGTCTGTCATTTGCAACCCCTATTTAATGTACAGTGCTGCATAATATGTTGGCGCTATATAAATCCTGTTTATTAATAATAATAATCTTTGTGCACCCCAATGAACATGCATGCATTCCACAATGTACACTACCATATTAATGAGGTGTACTGCTGCATAAAAATGGTGCGATTTTAATTTTTTTGTTCATTCTGGTGCCTTGGCTGGCCATTCTAATGAATAAACTGCCTTTACCTAACACACACCAGGACAGATAAGTATGAAAGGGTTCCAAGACCCCTATAGTCACCAGTATAGCAGAGCTGGAAGGAGGAGGACAGAAGTGACATCTAATCAGTTGTGATACAGTGCTCATATGCTAGCAAGGTACAGCATGGTGGCTCAGTGGTTAGCCTTCAACCTTTGCAGCACTGGGTTTCCGCGTTAAATCTCAGCTAGGAAACTATCTGCATGGAGTTTGCAGGTTCTCCCTGTGTTTCTGTGGGTTTCCTCCCACATCCCAAAAACATACAGTTAGGTTAATTGGCTTCCCCCCAACATTGACCTTAGCCTGCATTAATGACATATGACTATGGTAGGGACATTAGATTGTGAGCTCCTTGGAGGGATAGCTGGTGACATGACTATGGGCTTTGTACAGCGCTGCGTAATATGTTGGTGCTATATAAATACTGTGTAATAATAATGATAGAAGAGAGCAGGGTGATAATAATATAAGGCCATCAGTTTGCTGCTCTTCCATTGGGCTGTAAATGGTGAAGTGACTCTCTTTTATATAGGTAAACCTATACACCTGGCTGATCTGCATGATGGGGCTGTATAACCTCAGCTCTATAAATGTATTTTCATGGTATTTCCAGCTGTTTGCATGGAGTAAAACCTTAATGATAGGCAAACTTTAAAGGACAGCACATCTTACAACCAATCAATAATCATCTTCTCATTATACAAGAATGATTTGATTTGTGAGTTTGACATGGGATAGGTTTAATGCAAGCTGAAAAATGACAACATTTCACAATTTCTGCCAAACTGCTCATGGGAGGAGATCCCAAAACTTTGAAACAACATTGGAAGATATATCTGCAAATGCAGCATATGTACAGGTGCAAAGACCAACCTGGTGGAGGTAACTCAGCGGCAAGCACTTTCACCGCCAGAACACTATCTGCATGGAGTTTGTATGTTCTCTCTGCATTTGTATGGATTTCCTCTCATATCCCAAATGTATACTGACCGATCATCAGCTCCCCAACAACCCTAATACAATGGAGGTGACGTTGGATTGTTCTTATGAGTGACTATTGCATGACTATGGACTGTGTGAAGTACTGTATGATATAAAAGTAAAAAAAACTCTATGCAAGTAGTGATTTTAGAAAAAAAAGGACCCTGGGTGAATATGAAGCCGGGGATGCAAAAGCACAGCAATCCATTTCCCTGCAGCCCGTGCCATTCTGTCCATTGGGATCCTGGAGGAGGTGGGGGCACCAGGCAATTGCCCCAGTTTGCCCAACCCTATCTGTATGCAGGCAAAACAGTATTTTTGCTTGCATTCAACTAGAGCATCTTATTCACTGAGCTAAGTGACCATACACCTAATAAAGTCAACATGCTCTATTCCTTAAACAAACAACACCCAATGTTTGCTGCAAGAAGCAGAATCTGTTCACTGGGGGTAAATACCAAAAATTCACCATGAATACCCAATCATGTGCAAAGAACACAATAATAAAAATAAACAGGATTTTTTCTAGCATGTGATTGGTTGATAAAAATGAACACAGCTTTATCTTTATTAATGATTCATCAATCAATCACATTACAAAGTGAATAATCCCAATGACTTTATTATTAACTTTTGGACACGACGGATCTTTCTCTTCCGTCTACGGGAACTTTGATTGGGCTAATCTGGTAAAATGTGAACAGATGACTCCGCCATGCAGATCGCCATTAATCTGAGCAGCGGCATGTAAAATAAGCGCAATTGTATATTAAAAAGTCAAGAGGCACTTGCATGCTTTTTTGTAGGGTAACTGGGAACAAACAATACAACAGATGTTTTGCAACTGGAGAGCGTAAGTCAGCGAAATCCCATCTTGTAGCAGACAAGGAGCTGTACAATCTACGCCGTGATTTCCAGATACACAGAAAGGTCTGTGGCCCCCCGGTCTTGTTCACCAAGCACTTTAACATTTTACAACAGACCTGATTGCTCTGTTCTGCAATTATGAGATCACGACACATAAAGAAGGAGATTTTTTTATTCTTCTTCCAAAGCTAAATATTGTTTATAAAGCCTCATACAGCAACTTGGAGCTTTGCTACTACATAAGCCTTGTGTCTCTCCTGTGCATTAGGAGGATCTGCACTTCAATGGTCTGATAAAACAACATTATCACATCTAAGGCAACTCAAAGGGCTCACGTTTAGGGCTCCTGAATGCGTTCTATAGAAAAGAATGACAAAATCAGCCTTTGTTTTTGTTCTGGGTTCATTCACAAATCATTAAGTAGATTTAAATACATATTTACCTATCAGTTCTGTATTAAAGTGAATGTAACCCATTTTTTTTGTTTTACTATGTTAGCTAGACCATATCCTTTAATTGCCACCTTAAGTTATCAAATGCAAGCTTTGAGGATGGTTTAGATCCAGAGTTCCTCCAGAGGCTGTTAGAGGTTCCTTGACAATTTGTAACCCTCAGGTCAGTTTAATGGACACAAATTATGTTTTTGGCTATCTGTAACGTGACATTCTTCCCAATAGGCAGCAATGTAAGAGGAATTCTTCCCAATGTCCATCATGCTAATATACTGAGAGCTGTAAAAGGGGCTTCCCCAAAACACTAGATGAGATGCTTCTTTGGGGTTTATATTATAATAGAAATAGTACAGAAACGTATATATAAACCTACATGGATTATAACTATTTAAATATGAAAGTAATGGGGACCAATACAGAGATTTCTCTTCACGTCCCATGAACACAGCAGGATGTAGGAGATAATCTCTCCAAAGCAATGGGAAATTCTTGTCAGGTAGAGAACAATGAAACTCATGTTTCCATATTCTTCCCACCTATTGTATTATTATTATTATTACACAGTATTTATATAGCACCAACCTATTACGCAGCGCTGTACAAAGTCCATAGTCATGTCACTAGCTGTCCTTCAAAGGAGCTCACAATCTAATGTCCTTACCTCAGTCAATATTATAGTCTAAGGTCATTTTTTGAGGGGGGAGCCAATTAACCTAACTACATGTTTTGGGATATGGGAGGAAACCAGAGGAATCTCACACAAACATGGGGAGAATCTGCAAACTCCATGCAGATAGTGTGCTGGTCAAGATTCAAACCTGGAACCTAGCGCTGCAAAGGAAAGAGTGCTAACCTCTGAGCTGTATGGTGACAACCCGACTATCCATCACTTTCTGTACCAGAGGCATTGGTCACCAGGATAGAGAAGGAATCTCCCCGGACCTAAAGTTTAACACTTTCCTAATTTTTTCAAACTAAGGCTAAAACATTTTGGCATTTAGGTAGACTTATTGGAGAAGGAGATGAAAAGGAGAAGGTGGGAAACGTTTAACAGTGGAAGCTGCAAAGCTGAAGGATATTGGTCTTTGGTTATGTAGATGGGTGCTTAAGAAATATTTATACATATATATATATATATATATATATATATATATATTATAGATTTATAGAACTATTTCTATGGAAAGTATATATTTATTATTGCACTGTAAAGCTGTAGCCTAGAAAAACACTGTGAGGCTGACCTAATTATTATTATTATTAATATTAATATTATTAATAATAATAATAATATTAATAATAATAAACAGGGTTTAAATAGCGCCAACATATTACACAGCGCTGTACAATAAATAGAGGTTGCAAATGACAGACAGATGCAGACAGTGATACAGGAGGAGAGGACCCTGCCCCGAAGAGTTTACAATCTAGGAGGTGGGGGAAGTATTTTCACTCACATGGTTGAATGCCTGATATAAAGCTTCATACACTTCCCATAATATTGTCTGGACATTCTGAACTCTCAATGTGTCTACATACAGAACTACACAAACACACACTTTTGCTCCACCCCATTGTGTGCTTTATCCGTTCCCAATGTTACTTTAAATGATCTCACTTTAAAATTTAAAAAAAAGTATTTTATTTCCAAATACTTTACTATGCAGAATAAGGCCCAGCCTCCCCTCACCCTGCAGAGCTGTCAGCAGAATGGCCAGCTGTATTGCCTGTAGTCTGGGTGACCCCTGTAGCTATAGACTAACATGATTTTTTTTCTTTCTAGAGGAATGAAAGCGCTGGAAGATTGGAGTGAGAGATTAAGGCTGAGAACCAGGCTGGGGAAGGTGGGGGCACCATGGAACAGAACCCATTCCAAAACCAAAAGTCTGGGGAGGCAATGCCAGGGGCTGGGTGTAACCCAACCAACCTACCTTCATCCCAACTCTGCAAAGCAGGCACTGTGCTTGGTATAGTATACATATCTATAGAACTCCTTCCTTATAACCTCTCACCTCCAATCTACTAATCAATAAAGATTACAACAAAATACAAATAACAAGGACAGCTCTGCCATCTGCAAGACCTGATTGCCACCAAGAAGTGATATTATTTAAATACTCTCACCCAGATCTAAAGCTTTACATCAGGAATAATAAAATACCATTAGCAGGTAAAAACTACTTTATATCTCCAGGTCCCAGGATCTAATGCAATGTATGGAACTACAGCACAACATTACTAGATCTATATATAATAATAAGTAGTTTAGAAAAAGGTGATTTGCTGCTGCACATACATCCATTGCTAAAATGTATATGAATCATTATGTAATAATTAAAATATAGGCTTGTACACAATATATACATATTATATTTATATAATATATATATATATATATATATATATACATATTCATTCATATTCATATACACACACATACAAGCAGTCCAACAAATACACACATCTCTCTCTATATATATATATATTTATATATATTTACTATGCAGACAAGAACTGTCATATAGCTTCCTATATGATTATTTAGAGAAAATAATTAAACATAACTCTGATAAAGTAGTAGATCATCCAAGCTATGGTATAGGTGGGCGCTATAATCCCCAGGTGCTGTGTACATGCAGTAAGTGTCAGAGTACCCCCATATCCCCTTCCCCCTCTATTTGCACATGATGCTGCACTCCTGTGTGCACTCCCCTGGGATTGGGGAAACCTTAGCTCCAGGCTACTGTTTTGAACTGTGCTCCCTCCAATCCCTCTCTGAAACCCCATAAAACACTGGGCCTCGCATTGTACCAGACACCTGACTTCAATCACTGCCCCCCCTCCACCACCAAAAAATGCAGCTTTTCCCCTGGAATCTGCAGGGCCGGATTCCTGCACAGTGTGCTCTGACCATGCCACACGACGCCTTATGTCAGCGACACACGCACTTTACAACTAAGGTCATACAGAACAAGAATAAAAGGTCCGATCCTGGAAGTCCTGTGCGCTTCTGTAGCATTTGGATAGAAAACCTTTACAAATCTGTATTTAAAATAAAAGTAAATTCCATTGCCGACGTTCGCAAGAACTTGCAGATATTTATCGCAGCGATTTAGGGAATACTGCAAGCTTTCCATGGGCCTGGTGCAGCAAGCATGCAACCATCTGACCCTTTAAAATGTGCCCTGTCCAGCTGCGACTTGTTATACCTAATACTGGATTACTGGGGTGCTGGAAGGTCCTCCAAACTCCTCATAAGAGTGCACTTGGATTAGAAATCCACACTTCAATCCTTGTATAATAAAAGTCTACACCAGACTGATTAAAGTACATTATAATACTTGGCTGATAAAAGAACATTCTGATACCAGCCATATAAAATGTGCTAATAAAAGCCAGGCATTAAAATGTACTCTTATAAATCGAGTATTAAATGTACTTTTATAATCCAGGTATTCGAGTATAAGCCAGGTATTAACACGGGCTTTAATAACTCATATATTTAAACATATTTTTATAAACCAAGTATTAAAATGTACTTTTATAAAAGAGGCATTGGAGTATATTTTTATATCACTGGGAATAAAATACGTTTGTCTAAATCAGGTATTAAAATACTTTTTGTTTTTAAATGGGTATAGGAGCAAGACAAAGAATAAAAAGTAGGTATTAAAAATACTCATTTATAAGAGATGATATAAAGATACATATTTATAAGAGGGGTATAAAAGATATACATTTATAAAAGAGGTATGAATGATATTGGTATAAAAAGGTAATAAAGGTATACAGCTATAAGAGAAGTATTAAAGATATTGTAATAAAAAGGTAATAAAGGTATACAGTTATAAGAGAAATATTAAAGATATTGTTACAAAAAAAGGAAATAAAGATATACAGCTATACGAGAAGTATTAAAGATACTCATTTATAAGAGGGGTATTAAAGATATACATTTATAAGAGAAATTATAAAGATTGTTATAAAAAAAGGTATTAAATATACCTATTGATAAAAGAGGTAATAAAGTTATAATTTTATAAGAGAGGTATTAAAAATATTATAGAACAAGCCAGGTATTAAAATGTATTTTATATAGCACAAAGATTAAATTGTACCCTTTTATAAGCCAGGTATTAAAATGTATTTTATATAGCACAAAGATTAAATTGTACCCTTTTATAAGCCAGGTATTAAAATGTATTTTATATAACACAAAGATTAAATTGTACTCTTTTATAAGCCAGGTATTAGTTTTACTACCAGGTATTAAAGGCTCCTTTTATCAGCCAGGTATTAGAATTCTCTAATATAAGTCAGGTATAAGAGTATTGTTTTATAAGCCAGGTATTCAAGTGCTCGTTTAATACTTCACTTAAAAAAAATTGAATAAAAACTATATATTAATACCTGACTAATAAAAATACATTTTAACACCTTGCTGATGGTCTAGGACTCGACATATAAATCTTTGCACACATGGTGAGCACCTTTCCTCTGATCGCTACATTCTTCCTACAAATACAGAAGCTCCTAGGATTGCTATTGTGTCGGCTTGTCATTAAAACGAGCAAAAGCAAAAACAATACAAAAAAGAAAAATAAATAAGATTTAAAAATAATAGCTAAGTCACAATTGCTTTAAAAATGTGAGAAAATAAAAGACGCAATATTGAAAAACTATCTAAAAATATTTAAAAATAATACAAATAGCAATCTCATAATTATAGAGAACAAACCCCAGCCTGCACTGTAGGACAGTCCAGCTGTTTTGTACAAAGCCACAAACACATTGACAGCCCTGAATTGTGTTCTGAATGTCACACTCCACAAAACAGCTGGGCTGACAGTCTATCACACATGGCTAATAATACAAATATAATAATATATATAAAACTACATGTATATGGAATCACAATGCATAATGCAACTACAAACTACACTGCACAAAGGCAAAAAAACAAAAAAAAACAAAAGCAACACATGAAGGAATTTCAAAGCAAAACATAAATTGCAACACACACATAAAAAAAAACTCTCCTGCACCCCCCTCTCCCCCTCCTCCTCCTGCCCAAATTCTGCAGCCTAGATGTGGCGATTAGCAGCAAATGATGGTAGAAATGCATGAAAATGGAGGAGTCCATGGGCAGCAGTGAGCTCTGGGCTGGTGTCACAGTGCTCAGTCTGTTTTGATGACTCGTGGGCAGTCCTCTAGCGCCCACTATATCAAAAGCCAGGAATATAGTTTCACAAGACTTGGAACGTTTCAATAAAGGGAAGGAGGAAAAAAAAAAAAAAAGTTCCTATGGCTCTCGTCAACTTTTAGCTAAGTTTCGTTTTGACACGGATTGGGCTTTTTGTGGGTGCCAGGGATGGTGCAAGGGGAGCAGCCTGGGCTCTTGGTGCCCACAGCCTGGGCATAGGGGACTGGCACAGAGCTGACTGCTGCCTTGAAGCTTGCACTGAAGCCTTGGAAATACAATTCCCTTTTGCAGCCTATTCAGGGGAAAGGTGCTGCTCTCCTGCAAGCTGCCTCTCCAGAAAGGATCAGCAGCCAGCTCAGGAGGTTCTGCTGCTTCTCTGGGTGGCTGCTAGCCCAGCACAAGGAAGAAAAGGACCTACTTTTGGCCAGTTTCCTCGCCCTCGCCTTGGATCTCATCTTGTCGGCTTGTGGATTCCTCTTCTCCTCCTTGAGCCCAGAAGCAAGAAACACACTATCTTCATCTCAGAAGCATTGTCAGTTCGGACACCTTTGCACATGCGCACAGAGCACTCAATCTGACACCCTCGCCAGGACTAAGAAACTTTGCAATGTATTCATCATCATCATCATTTTTTTTACGTCTGTCCTATCCTCTTCTTCAGATCACTTATCTCCCCCCTCACAAAAAAAAACCCACACCCCCAACACCTTCTCAGGATCAGTCTTCTGCACTGGCTCTTTAAGAAAAATCAGAACTATGGGTAACACAGGGACCCCCTGGATGGACATATTGGGAAGTCAGGTACCACTTGGGGTGACATGATATATATATATAAATACTTCTGTCTAGATTGATTGGGTGTATAGATAAATAATGGATCAAGGTATTAGGGACCCCCCCCCCCCTTTTTTTTCTTTTTCTCTTTAAATGGATCTTTCTCTGTGTTTTGGGGTGAAATTCAATGTTTTGTATAACATATCCAGATAACTTCTTTTAATGTATTTAGCTATCACTGTTCTGTTTTTCTCCGTATGTTGTTGAATGCAAAGATGATAGATAGATAGATAGATAGATAGATAGATAGATAGATAGATAGATAGATAAAGGGATAGATGTTTTTATGGGTTTAATGCCATATTATGTTATCTGTGCTTTGTGAATAAATTAAAGGGTAGATAAATGATAAATATATAGATGGATAGAATAAATTAGTTGCATTGCAGCATTATCATTTTTGATAGATAGATAGATAGATAGATAGATAGATAGATAGATAGATAGATAGATAGATAGATGGATAGATAGATAGATAGATAGATAGATTGATAGAATGTATATGTTCTCTGCATAAACAGGGATAGATGGATTGATAGAGTTAAAGTTATTATGGGTATAATGGCATATATATGTTATCTGTGCTAGATGTGAATATATGAAAATATAGATAGATATAATGAATTAGTTGTATGGCTGTATTTATAGTTATAGTTTGTGGTATATATATATATATTGTATAATTTATATAGGGATATATGGATATATAAATAGATAGACAGATAGATAGATAGATCATAGGTAGATAGATGGATAGATGGATAGATAGATAGATAGATAGATAGATAGATAGATGGATGGATAGATAGATAAATGGATGGATAGATAGATATGAGATAGATGGATAGATAGATAGATAGATAGATAGATAGATAGATAAATGGATGGATAGGTAGATAGATGTAACACATTTACAATACATGAATTAGATGTTTTCACATTCTTGTAGAACATAAACCTCTTGTCATAATATTTTTGTAGCAGCTCTGCTAACTGTAAATATTTGAAAGTTTTTTTTCCTGAATTATATATATTTATCTTCTATAGTATGATCCAGTCAATGATGGTAGGGCATGCACCCCAGACAGTTCCATTGGCTTCTGGTGCTGGCCCCTCTATAGCCATCATGGTCCCCTAGCTGTTCTGGCCTCCTTTTCTGTCCCCATGGTTTTCTGTTGCTGCTGGCCTGTTTTGGCTTGCCATGGTTCCATGTCTGATGCTTCTTTGCAGCCCCAATGGTTTTTTGTTGGTGTTTGCCTCCTTTCATGCCCCATGGTTCCTTGTCTGTGCTGGGCTCACTTTAGCTTCCTTTGGTACCCTGTTGGTTCTGGCCGCCTTTTCTGTCCCATGGCCCCCTCTCTGTGCTGGCCTCCCTTCCAGCCCTAATAGCCCCCTGTCTGTACTGACTGCTTTTGAAGCCCCAATGGTCCCCTGTTAGTACTGGCCACTTTTCCTGTCCCCATGGTCTCTTATCTGTATTAGCCTCCTTTTCTGTCCCCATGGTCTTCTGTCTATATTGACCTCTATTCTAGTCCTCATGGTTCCCTATTGATGTCCTTTATTAGTTCTCAGCACAGACTTTTCATATTTAACCCTTAAGGAGCCTGCAGACCATTGTTTGGCACTGGGACCACTGATGAAATGAGCAATGGTTCCTTGTGATCATTATACCACAGATCATCTAATGTCTGAATATGAGAATTTCTGGTGGCTTGCTGCAATATATTTATTTCCTGATCTCTCTTTTCCATAAAAATAAAATGCGTAACAAAAGAAGTGATGGTTGCAGAATTATTTTATTCATCCAGTATGTGTGTCTATGTGTGTTTTGCTTTCTTCCTAAACATCTGGCGATCTTGTTTTCTGGATCATGGCGATCAGCACCTGAAGATTTGGGTAAGCTTCATGTTTTCTTGCTGCAATCTAATAAAAGATGACATTTATCAATAAATGGCGCAATGTGACAATAGAACTGCAGAGCGCAAAGCGACAAATTGTCGATTTTGTAACAAGGACTGTCGGTGCTGCCACCGGCCAGCCAATCAGGTGCTGGCTAAAAGGAGCAGAGGAAGAATTTGTAAGCAGTCAGTGTTATTGCAGCTAAACAAAAAGAGGATTAAATGGCTTGTAGATTGTTGTGTGTCGGGTGACAATTGTGATCAGGTCACCGAGCCATGGCAAAGGTCGCAGCACACCCTAATTGTGTCACTTTAATACAGAGAAAGGAAATGGCTCTGCTCTATACTGTCGAGATGTTTGCACTGTGTCGCTTTATATAAAAAAACAAACAAACCTAATATTAAAGTCACACCTTAAAAATGCCAGTCCATGGGCACCCTTACAAATTATACATTGCTTTTTATCATTTAAAGGGCATGCAAAACCATTCCTTTAATATTGCAGTTATTAAATAGTCTTTAATTTATTTATTTTACGTTTCCGATTGATTAGCTGCAAATGAGCTAAAGGTGTAATTAGGTTTAACGAAACAGAAAATATAAAACACAACAAACTGTATATTAAAATAACTGGAGCTATTAGAGGTTACAATGTGTATGGTGACCACATAGGACAGCAAGGGGATGATACAGGCAGAGCAATGCTCAATCCAAGGTTTGGGGGGTCAGTCTGGTACCCCAGATGTAGAGCAATAGTAGGGACTGGTGGGTCCCAATGTAGCCCCAAAGGCTGCAACTGTTTAACCTTTTACATGCCAGGCTAAAACCAACTATTGCTCTGATCATTGCACAGGACACAATGTGGGGGGGCAGAAATAGGGGTGCTGAGATGGGTCATGTTATAGAAGGCACATGGCAGCAGACAGAATTTTATATATATATATATATATATATATATATATATATATATATATATGAGAAATATATATATATATATATACATATATATATCAGCCTGCTCCCATGTGCCTTCTATAACATGAAGAAATTAGTATGTATATATATATATATATATATGAGAAATATGTATTATCATATTATATTGTTATAATATATATAATATATAATATTCGTAGTAGTATCACCAATGTCATTACTTGTTACAGCAATGTATTACCTGTCTACTAATCTCAAACATTTGCTGCATCTCAGGCACATAGATCTTGCATAGTAGAACATGGGGTAACATTGTCACATTCTGTATCCATTTTATTAATCCATATTTCCTCTCTCACTCTCTTTCCCTTGGCTCTCTCTGGATGGAGCAGACAGCGAATGTCACAATGTTACAATGTAACCAGTTCAATGTTCTATCGATGCCATGTGATACAATGATAAAACACACTTCTCATATACTCTGTAATAAACTGACCCCAGGGTCTTTGTAGAGAGGTTGGGTATAATGTAATAATAACAATAATAATAATAATAATAGCAATATAACAATTATATTAATTAATATAAAATAATAATTGTACATATAAAGGGTTAATGTAATAATAAAATATCTCTGTCTTTCCTTCTCCTGCTCTCTCCTTATTGTATATAAAATGAAAATGACAGAACTATACAGAACAAGACATTATGTCATTGTGTATATAATATCTGTGTTTGTTCCCTGCAGTCTGATGAAGAGGAGAGCACTGAAAGCTGCTAGAGGAGCCCTCTGTTCCCGTGGGGCCCCTGTGCGGTCTATAGCGCACCGCACACTATGTCGCATGCTGGGGCAGTAGCGTTGTTGGCTCATGTCTGGGACATAAGGGCACAGCGACACCGATCACCAATTATTAGCAATGTATTCATTTTTTTATGTCAGGAAAAATTAATATCAATATATCAGACTGTCCAAAATGTTTTATTTATATCAGGATCTTTTTGATCTTTGTTCTTTAAAACGAAATATTTTATTGAAAATCATTAGTTTATTCTATACATAGTTTATTTTCTCTAATTTTTAATTTCAAATTTCTGCCTGTATTTATTATTATTCTTATTGCTTTACATTGTTTCTATAAAAATTTGTTTGTAAATAAAATAAAAAATCATTTTCGCTTTTTTGAATCATTTGAGAACAATTCGTTAAAACTAAATGTGAATTCGTGTTATAGTAAAATAAAAATATATATAAAAATAAATGGGTCTTTTGTTCCTTTTATATCGTACATAGGTGGATGTTGTATTTTGCATTATGTGATTGGAAGGGTGTAGGAATTATAATGTGTCATTAATAACATTTCTCAGTTATATGTAATTGTGTTATTCTGAATTGGAAGAGAAATTCTTCACACAAGCTTTGCTTACCAACCCTTTCCCTCTTCTATTAATTATTAACTTCATATCTGAAATACATTTCTCTCCTTTATTTTAAACCTATGCAAAACTATTCCGTCCTGTCTACTAAATAGGAAATAACATAATTAAAAAAACAAACAGCCAGAGAGCATTGTATGATTGTGCTATGTATTGTAGTATTATTGTAATATTGTTATTTTTATGTGCTGTGTTTCTGCTTTCACTCAAGATGAATATCAGACACTGGAAAGTTATTTTAATATGTTGGTTTTAACTTGATTTCTGAAGCTTCCTTCTCATTTCTAATGATCCAGACCGGTTTGCTGAATAATTATTAGCTAGTAATTGAGTTCAGGACCTGCTGCTGCTGTGGGAAATGTGAGTTGTGCCCATTTAATCCCAGTAAAAGGTGCTCAGAGACAGCCAAGAGCCATGAGGAGTTCAGCCAGGGCTGGCTGGACCCAACTGCACAATTGTCCCTGGGGGCCACAGACTCACATTAAGCATACACTTCATTAAAGACGAAGGGGAGAAAGTTTGGGAAACAGCCTGAGTGCAGGAATTCTACCTGTGATCTGCAGGCGATTGTGAAGGGAATAAAACAGCTCCATGAATATATTATCTACTGACCTCCAGCCATGGAGAGATCAGGGCTAGCAGTGCTTAGAGGTGACCACACTGTGCTAAATGGAGGGAGAGGGCTAAAATAGGGGGTATGGGGAAAGAAAGGGAGAGAGGCAGGAAAGGAGAGAGAGAGAGAGAGAGAGAGAGAGAGAGAGAGAGAGAGAGAGAGAGAGAGAGAGAGAGAGAGAGGGAGAAGTAAGGGGGGGGGGAGAAGTCATTCAGGTTAAGTAGAAAAATAAAAATAAATAAAAATATTAGAGGGAATGGAAAGAAAGGAGGAGAAAATGAGAGGGCAAAATAAAATAAATTGTGGGGAGGGAAAGAAAGTGAGAGAGGTAGGAAAGGAGGGGAAAAAGAGAGAGATAGAGAGAGGGGGAGGAGAAATCATTCAGGTTAAGCAGAAAAAGGAATAAAAATATTAGAGGGAATAGAAAGAAAGGAGGAGAAATGAGAGGGCAAAACAAAAAAGAGAGAAAGAAAAAAGTGAGAGAGAGAGGAAGAAGCAGGAGAGAGATAGAAATCATTCAGGTTAAGTAGAGAAAGAAAAATAAATAAATAAAAATATCTGAGGGAATTGGAAGAAAGGGAAGAAGATAGAGATGACAAAACATGTATTGAGGGAAGGGAAAGAAAGAGAGAGAGAGAGCTAGACAGAGAGAAAGAGTGATAAATAATTAGGAGTATTAAGAAGAGAAAGAAATAAAAATACAACTAATTGAAGGAATGGGGAGAGAGAGAAAGAAAGGGTGAAATAAAACTAATTTATGGGGGGGGGGGGGTAGAGTGAAAGAGAGGGAGAATGAAAGAGAGAAGAGGAGAAGAAGAAAAGAAAGAAATGATAAACAGAAAAAAATCCAAATAAAAAAAAAGAGAAAATAAAAAATAATTGGGTGAGAGACAGAGAGAGATTAGGAGGGAGGAGCAAACAAAATAGTTCTGAGAAGGGAATATAAAGATTTTGGAGTGAGAAAAATACATGAATTAGGGGGGGAAGCAATAAAATCATTGGGGTGAATTAATTGATTTAGAAGAGTGAAAAAATAAATTATTCGGGGAGAGTAGAAAGAGAAGAGTTGGGGGTGAGAGAAGGAGAGAAAAACTAACAGAGAAAGATGGAGAATGAGAGATTCTATCATCATATTATATGTTCTTTTCACATCACACTTTTTGTAAATCAGATCTTTTGGCTTATTTTCATCAGTCTCCTCACTCATTCTGTCTTCCAAAATTAATAAATCATTAACAAAGCTAAAATCTGCTTATTTAGCAATTCTCTAATTAATAAACAATTCTGTCTAGAGATAACATAGCCCTTTTCTAGTCAATACTCAAATGCCAAGCAAAGAACAACTTCTACCCAGGCTAAATTCCCTCTTTTATCCCACTGGTGTGAAAACGGATTAAAACACAGAAAATGAATGCAGTTTTAATATATACATCGCCCAGGGTGGATATTAATCAGGTTTTTTTTTTTGCTCACAATTGCAAAAAATTTGTTTGGACGTTTGCCAAAAAGTGTGATTTCAATTAAAGGGATTTAAAAGACGAAGGGGGCATTGGGGACATTGTTGAGTTTTTTTTCCACTTCCCTTTTTTTGTTTCAGGAGAATGGATTCAGATGGATAGGCCATACCCCTAGGAGACCTTTTAGGGACCGCTGAGTCTATTGGTTTTCCTGTGGAAGAGGCTTCTACTTTACTTCTGTACAAAAAAAAAAAAAAAGCTGATTGAGTCTAGAGAAGACCTGAACATCATTCTGCAGCCAAAACCCTTCCTCCTCCTCCTCCTAAAAATGGTGCCAGCCTGAAATTCAATTTTGGAATCCCTGCTAGAACCATTTTTCCGATGTAGATTAGCAAGTTCTCCTAAACAATTTTGTCTTGCAAGTTTGCCCAGAATAACTTTCTTTACCTCTTCGCCTCACCTAGCCATAATAAGGGCATTTCTGTTACAGTGCCAGAGCAAAGTCCTGAATGTTTACCCTGCTGTCCTCAGTGGATGTAATCTGCATCAGACAGTTGTGTTGTGTGTGAAATGATGGGGAGCAGAGCAGAAAGATGGGGTGCACAACACAGGCAAAATGCAGCTTTAATATCATGAGAATAATACAAGGGTTCATTATTACAGATCAGGGGGGAGCAGAGATTGCAATGTAAAAATATAAAGCTGCAGTGCAAGTGTCATTTGCTAGCTTAAAAGGATGAGAAGTAAATGTAAGATTAATTACAGGATTTTATATATCATAATAACACCTAATAACCTATACATACAATTATTATTGTTATTTGTTTTGTGTTGTAATTTATTAGATTTTGTAAAAATAAATATGCACAGCTGGCATACATTAACATATTCTACATGCATGCATATCTTTAGTTCTTATATTCTTGCACAAATAAAATCATTCAGAAGAGATAAAATTACAAATGAATAACATGCAAACAAAATCATTTTATTTTATTTACTGATTGTGAAATGAAAGGATTGTGCACTATTTTTGAGTTGCAAAAATTTCTTTCTTCTTTTTTCATCCCTCTTTCCCTTTATTCTGCCATCAATCCCACACTCCTCTTTGCTTATCTCTGATCTCATCCAGCTCCTCTTCTCTTTACTTTTTTTACTCATTTCTTTTGTATTCCTCATTTCCTTTCATCATTCCATATTCATCCCTTTCTCCTTCTCTCTTCTCTGCACTCATTCTTTATTCACTTTTCTTACCTTTCTCTTTTGACCCCAATTTCCTTTCTCCCTATTCTGTAAACTCATTCCATTTTCCTATTCTCTCTTCTCTCCTCCTTTCCTTCTATTATTCTTTTCACATTTTCTATTCTCTCTCTACTCGTTCTTTTCCTTTCCTTACCACTTTCCATCTCTCTTTTATTATCTCTCTCTCTCTCTCTGTTTGTATATATACATATATCTCCAGTGCACTCATTCTCTTCCTC
Organism: Pyxicephalus adspersus; assembly: GCF_032062135.1. Taxonomy (NCBI): domain Eukaryota; kingdom Metazoa; phylum Chordata; class Amphibia; order Anura; family Pyxicephalidae; genus Pyxicephalus; species Pyxicephalus adspersus. The sequence continues at coordinate 52,346,225 of NC_092868.1, forward strand.
CCCTCTATACTCATTATTCTCTCTCCCTCCCTCAATAATTTTTTATTAGTTTATTTTTCTTTCTCTACTTAAACTGAATGATTTCTCTCTCTCTCCTCCTCCTTTCCTTCTATTATTCTTTTCACATTTTCTATTCTCTCTCTACTAATTATTTTCCTTTCCTTACCACTTTCCATTTCTCTTTTATTATCTGTGTGTATATATATCTCCAGTGCACTCATTCTCCTCATTCTCTCCCTCTTCTCCCTATACTCATTCTCTCTCTCTCTCTCTCTCTCTCTGTCTCTCTTTCTCTCTCTGTCTGTCTCTCTCTTTCTCTCCCCCTTTTTTCTCTTTCTACCCCTTTATAAAATCCTTCTTTTATTACCTCTCTTTTCTTTTTTCTTTTCTCTCCCTCTCCCCTTGACTCATCCATCTTTCCTTCTCTCTACTCATCCCCTCATTTCTCCTCTTTCCCATGTTCTCATATTAGTCTCCCCTTTTCTGCTCCCCTGTTTTCTCTGTAATTAGCCCAGTTAGTAGCCCCTGCACCCCTTGCAGTGACCCTGTGGCAGGGTATTAGTAATAAGCAGTAGTTTGATGGCTGTGCATTGTATTGGAGAGGGTTCTGCATTCAATTAGCTGGCAGCCCAGTCTCCTCCTCACTACACAGCCTCATTGACTACCAACAGGTATTCCTACATCTCAAACACATTTTCTTTATTTAAGAACACAACGGATTTCTCTTCCCTGCAGACCCAAAGCCAGTGTGGAGAGCCATTTAAAGCAGGGGAATTATGGGGTGTCAGCTGACTTGGTCCTGATCTTTAATTTAGCAGAGGGGCTGGAGCATAAAGGTGGAAAAGGAAGAAGGGGGGGGGGTGTGGGGGTCATTATACTTCTGCTAGTAAGTGCTGCCCCTGAGGCTCATGGGACAGGAGGGATACAATGAGAAGGATGCTGCCAGGAAAGGGTTAATTCATTGTGTTCACACCAATAAAGGCTGAGCACAGAGTCTTGTGCCTTGCACTCCAAGCCTTGTTATAAAACATTTGTTTTCTTCATAAATCACATGTGCAATAATATCATCACACAGCCTGCTCCATATAGCAGCCTTTCATATGTGTGTGCCTGCAGGCCTGACCTCTGGGGTGTACAAGGAGTAATTAGGTGTTCAATTCATCATAGCCAAATTCACATTCTGTATAGGATCAGGGGCCATTGTTATATTGGTAAAAGGGTGTGATTGGGCTGTTGTTCAGGAAGATTTTTTTTGTTTTGTTTATGAAAAGAGTTGACATATTCCATTTAACTGTACATGTCAGTGCTTCCTAAATAATCACTGAATATTGCATTTAAATAATGTAAATACATTTCAGCATTCTGAGAAAGAGCTTTGCCTTGCTCTATGTGGAAACAGTGGTCTCTCTGCAGAGGTCCACCATTCCCCCCTGCTGAGTGGGAACTATGGCTGTCCAATCGGTAATCTTTCTGCTCCCTGCTGATTGGAGCGGTATGATGCCTTCTTCTCTGCTGCATGTTGGCAGTGGTCAGACTTTCCTACCATGGCTGCCTTCTCCTGAATGCAAGCTGTATAAGTAGGAATACATTTAGTTTACATGCACCTGCAATATTGGGATGATTGAACGTTGGATTGTATTTTATTCTACGTTCACACTAGCAGTTCCCAAGCATTTTCTGCTGCTTACAACCTGCCCTAGGGAATGCAATGCAGCCATAACAAGAGTGCATGTACATAGATGTAACCCAGAGGCTGATCAATAACAGCAAATGCAGAGAAAAGGTAAAATATAAATTATTATATAATATAAATGTCATGCATTTAGGGTTTACCATTGCTTCAATGGCTGAGATGGAACCCATGTAGTAATGTATGGTGTATTTGAGTTATGTAGTAATGTAGTAATGTATGGTGTATTTGAGTTATGTAGTAATGTAGTATGGATATAAAGCAGCTATAGAGCATTTTATTAGCAGTGCAATGATAGGAATCAGTTTTATTATAATTCTCAGACTCCATATGGGATTTCAGGTGGGGAGGGGGTGACTTTAATATATAGATTTAAAGGGGCCCTGAAACATTTCCAGATCACTATTAAAGATAATCATTGCTGATTTCTTCTGCACCCACCATTGGTATAAAATACAGGGAGAATGACCAGAGAAAGGTTAGACCAGAATTGCTTTGAAGTAACGCTGACTGAGATTTGTATTTACTTCTGTTTATAAAATAAGAGAGGGAGTGGAGGGGAGGGGAAATTGGGGGGGGGGGGGGGGAGAAAAGAAGAAAAAGAAAGAGATACAGAGAGAGAAGATAGAGAGAAAAGAGGAGATAGAGATAAGGGAGGTGGGGAGAGAGAAAGAGAGAGAAAGAGAGAAAAGAGAAAAAGAGGGAATGACAGAAGAATAAAAAGTGAGGGTGAAAAGAAGAGGGAGGGAGGAGAAAAGAGAGAGAAGGAAAATAAGAGAGAAAGAGAGAGAGAAAAGAGAAAATATAGAAAGAGGAGAGAAGAAAAAGAGAAAAGATCAAAGATAGATAGGAAAGAGGAAAGAGAGAGAGCAAGGAAGGGAAGGGAAAGGGGGAGAGAGAAGAAGAAGAGGGAAAGAGGAAAGAGAGATGAGATGGAGAGAAGAGAGAGAGAAAAGAGGGGATATAAAGAGAAAGAGAATGATAGGGAGCGAGGAGGAGGGGGGAGAGAGAGAGAGAAAAGGAAGAGAGAGAAAAAGGAAATATGGGAGAAAGAGAGAGAATGAGAGAAGAGAAGAAAGAGAGATGAGATGGAGAGAAGATAGAGAGAAAAGCAGGGATATAAAGAGAAAGATAGAGAGCAAGGAGGAGGGGGGAGAGAAAGAGAGAAAAGGGAGAGAAGGAAATATGGCAGAAAGAGAGAGAATGAGAGAAGGATAAAGAGCAAGGAGTGAGAAGAACGAGAGATGAGATGGAGAGAAGAGAGAGAGAAAAGAGGGGATATAAAGAGAAAGAGAATAATAGAGAGCGAGGAGGAGGGGGAGAGAGAGAGAGAGAGAGAGAAAGGAGTGAGAAGATTAAGGTTAGATAGAAGAAATTGGAGAGAGTTAGACAATGACCGAAGAGAAATCAGAATGAAGAAGAATGAGTAAGGGAGAGGGAAACGGAGAAGAAATTCAGGATGTCTTCTGGTATTTCATGGAAAGGGTTATCACATACAAGTTTCACTGAAAATAAGTTACAACAAATATAAAACATGGACCAGAGGTGCTCATTAAGGAAAGCGCTATTGCTGGACATGAGAAATTGGGGCCAATGGTTTCAAGGAAAGTCACAAGAAATTCAGGATGGAATTCCGGGTTTGGAGAGTTATGATGATGTTCCACAGGATGATGACATGATTGTATTTTTATTCAAGAATAAATGCCGATTGTTCATGAAAAATAAGACAGCCCCTAAAAAAAAGCCCAAGTGCAATTTTTGGAGCAAAAATGAATATAAGACACTGTCACAGTGACACAGGGTACCTGCATACATCATACAACCAGGTAACAATCCCCCATGGCTTTTACCCCTCCATCTTCCCCTTTCATTGGAGTGTCAGCTCAGCAGGAGAGCTGCAGGCACAAAGCTGCCAGTCACAGCTCCCAGCTAATAAAAGAACATCACATCCCTGTATGGCCTGTCCTGATGTGCCGCCATGTGGCCGATCAATCGGCATGGTGAGAGATCTGCACAAAATGCTGCAATCAATATCTGGGGTCCAGGCCTGGATGTGACAATGTAGGGATCTCTGCTCAGCCTCTTGCAGTCAGTGTGCTCTCCTCAGCAGATATGAAGCTCTTCCTCCTATATGGCTGGGACTGTCATTGTACAACAGGAATGAGATTTATTATCTGTCTGTGCAAAAGGTGCAATGACAACTATGGGGGGATTCACCCACCTTCCTCAATGCCTCTATAATATAGGACCCCTATAAAAGGAAAGCAGTGTCCACCAT